>NW_010255875.1:70181-82610 GCF_000690775.1 Eurypyga helias
TCCATCATGCTCTTGATTATAGATCTTATAAACTGCCTTTCTACCACTACTGAAGATTAATATTTACATATGATAAATGTCCTTTATTTCTTTGTGATTGTCACCTTTCACTTTCTGCTCTGGGACATGAAGACACTGCCTAACGGAAAAGACACTCTCCCAGTGTCTTTTTACAGAGGTCTGCAGTGTCCTTTCATGCACTTATTTCATTGATGACTATAGGATTAGAAGGTAGCTTTCATTCAAAGAAATTATATAATAATTACTTTCTACTACCTCTCTGAACTGTGCTTATTTTTGTGGAAGAAATAACTCCAGAAGATCAGCACTTCTGTACTGTGCTAACCTTTATGTTAACCTTTTCCTTATAAGGCATAAAAAAAGCAGGTTTAGACTGTTTTGGGGCCGTCATCCACACTGACTGCAAAAATTAACATTGATTCCAGTAGAGAGAGAGGAAGTACAGGGGAGAGAGGAAGAAGACCAGAATTTCAGCAAAGCATTATACAGAGAACAGGCAGAGCAATTCTAATGAGAAATACACTTCTGAATTTGGGTCTTAAAATAACTAGGGGCAAGTTAAAAGACACTTCCGTCTTGCTAAACCCGAGCATTCAAAGACCAAAAGACAAGAGCCCACAAAAATGAGGCTGATTTCAAGTCATGATTTCCTTTGTTATAATCCCATTTTATTGGTCTTTTGAGAACTCAGTTCTATTTAAATTGTGTTTCCAAGCTTTTCTCTGCAGCTAGAATCTCTGGAGAAATTGCTTTCAAATATAGAAAAACAGAGAGAGGTATAACAGTTCTATGAGGTGGGAATGTAATGGCCATATCTACAAGCATGACAACTGGTGGAACCAGGATTCAGAGTGATGAATCTAGATGGTGATAAACCTGCTCATTTCTCAAGTGGTGGTATCAGTTACGGAAGTAAGAGATAGGGAAAACATATTAATGACTTATTTCTGTTTCCAGTGAAGACTTGCTTCTTGGATTAAATTTTTAGTGCTATGTTCCCTCTGGTTTTAAAAGTTTCAGTTGATGGCTCATAGAAGTGGAGAACCATTCTGTATCAACTGCACTCACTCATGTACTCGCACAGGTTTTTTTCTTTATATGACTCTTATAACAGCACACTTTCACCTGTTCTCCGGCAGATATGTAGATCATGACTGACACTTTCAAAAAAGATAAGTAAGGTTGTGAGCATGCCCCATATTTTGTGTTACACTCTTAAACTTCTTAAACTTCCATTTCTCAGAAGATTGTTCCTAAGCACTGTCTGAAAATCAGGTCTTTCAGATATTTCGCAGCTATATAGCCACAACTGAGAAAGTTTATCTCTGCTTTTAAAAATACCTAATTTCTATTTAATATTCCAGACTCTACTCTTTATTCTTACAAGGGGAATGAAGAGGTACTAAATATAATAGAAAGGTTCATTCAGAGTACACTCATGTAAAGAAAATGCAAAGGTCATAAGACTGTTTCATTCCATTGGGGGACATAATTAAACTACAGAAATTCAATTAGGATCCTCTTTAATTAAACAGAAACCCATAAGACATTTAAATAGAAAATTTCATCTGAAGAAATAGTGCAAAATACCTATTAATCAGCCTCATAAAAAAAAAAAAGCCTAAATTGTAACCCAGCTCATCTGGGAATGCAATGTATTATTAATACCTGACTTTAAAATCAACAGAAATTAGTAAAAATCAACTACAAAACTAGATTTGGATTTCTTCTAGAGTGAAAAATTAAGCTATTTAGACCATATACTTCTTTCTAAGAATCAAAGCTATCTAATAGTGCAAGAGTTGCACAGGCTGTAATAATGATTTTAAGAGCAGCTATTTTCTTCTCACCATGGAGTGCTTGACAAAGGCCAGTGGTATTAATAATCTTAAGTTTTGAGAAGCATAGGCATACTTCACTTGGTCAGACTCAGCTTCTTCTGTAGGCTGAAGTACTAATAAGTAACCTCCAGTACATGAAAAATCATTGCAAAGCAATAGCTGGCCTCAGTTGTTTAACTTAAACAGTAAATATTTTACTTGCTTTATCACTGTAATTTTCACATTTAAATTTTCAATTCTCTTGTCAGACACAAAGTTCTGTTCGTGGTTCTAACACTACAAAGGAAAGTTTTACACCCACGTCCTCATGGTTATTATTTTAATGCAATTTAAAACAATCTCATGAGAACATGATTTTTTCATATTTTGTGAAACAGAACACTCAGCAAACTAATGTTGTCAACGGTGTCTCATAATAATACTGAGAAATGTCTCAAGCATTTTGCTTGGCTTTATAGCTTCTAAAACTTTGTGTACCCTGCAGAAATTATAATTTTCAAGGGACAAACAGACTTTACATGCTTACCCATATCTCCACCCAAGCACAAGATTGAAGAGCAACCCACATGAACAGCTGGTTTTTTTTATACCATTCATCCAGCATACTGTACAGAACAGCTGGTCTAGCACAAGGTAAAATAGTATAATTTTCTACTACTGACTACTAAAAATTAAAAAGGGGTACGAGAAAGACAACTGAATGTTCCTTTAACTTTCTCAAACTGGTAGTATACATTTTAAACTTATTATTTAAGGTGAATTTTTCTGTTTCCAGAGAACTCCAGCCACAGTTAAGAAAACGATAGATGACAGAAGCATAATTATGAAAACTTATTATGTGTTCAGGTTAGCACACACAGGGGAGGAAGATGAGTGCGGGGAGCAGTTATGGTGGCTACCTGACTTACTGCAAACACAGAGCCATTTGGTGAGGGATCTGTCATATGAGGAGAGAAAAGAGTGATTTATTTCACTTGGGAAACACCTAGGAACTATCCATTTGTTTCCTAGATTGTGAATACAAATTGCAACCGAGACATACACAATATGACAGAGGTTAAAAACTGAATGCAGGGAAAGCCTGACCCATTATTTTCATTCCTAATCATGATAATTATAAACTTTACTGCGAACAGTCCCCAAAGTACAATCAGCTCACTCTTTGTTATTTCAGAATAGTCAACCTATTTTCTACTGGAGTGAATCACGTAAATACAAACCGGTTTTGCTTCCCCTCTTTGGCTTGCTCACCAGTCAGCACAGTGTTCCTGCACAGTGTTCACTGTTCTTCCACTTTTAAAGGCAATTTGAATGAGAAACGTTGCTTAGTTCTTGAATGGAAGTAAAACTGAAGGTGAAAAGCCAAGGTAATCAACTATATTAAAGTAACTATATGTTCTAAAGGGAAGTTGTATGTAAGTGTTATTGCTGTTCAGGTTTAACTACTGGAAATCCATGAAAAAATTAGAGACACAAGGTAAATGTTTGACTTGTGATAATGACATAGTGGAAACATGATCTAATTGGTGGGAAAATGACTCACAGAATATGGTATTTGTGGCAGAAGAGTTGAATGCTGAGTGATGAAGCAAAGACAAAAAACAACCCTGTAAAAACAGCATGCTAAAATATGCTCAAAACTTTCATTTGTGTGGAAAAAAACACCCCAGTCACCTCCAGTCAGGAGGGTCCCATGGAATACTCCAAGTACATTGCTGACGTGCTGTCTCACTTGAGTGATTCAGATAAAATATAAGCATCCAGTTTCCTCGGTTACGTGATAGAAACCATTGCTGTACCAGTAGATGTGATTTTTTCCAGAGAAAGTATGGAGTAACAGCCACATGAAACACAGTTAATAAGAATTAGCATGAATTTTACTTATGCACTGGAAAGCAGAATTTTGCTGATGCTATTCTCTAGGCAACTTTTCATAGTTTGCAGTGCTTTAGGAGTCCACTGATGAACCACTGATCTGACCTCTTTTTGACTGAATAACCTACCACATCCATTTATGCCCTCCCTCCAAGATTTAAGCATTTAAGTATACCACTGGGTGTTCTTTAGCCAGAGCAAATGTTTTATAATTCTGTTTTATGACTTAATCACACCTAATACATAAGCCATGTTACTATTTGTGACATTGCAACATTTAAGCTATGAAAGACAAATTGTGTTCAAAGCTTTATTGGAGTATATCTAGAATAAGGACACTGAAATTTGTGTCACATTTTAGATAGAATGGGTCTAGACAAAGTACCTCAATTTATATTGCCATTACTGGAAGCAGAATTTGGCTCAGCATCTCTGGACAGCAGTAACTTTAAGCATGAGTGCAGTGTGTATAACATTACCAATGGCTAAAGCCTCAGTAGACAAATTAAAAGCTGGAAAGTTAAATGAATAGGAAAAAAACAGTACACAGATAAAAATGCCTCATTTCCACCCTTTATTTCACTCTTACATCTTTCAGCAGGGAAAAATCAGCCTACAAAGATTCAGGATTAACACCATCTTCATGGAAACCATCCATCATATGTAAATCCCAGAGATAAAGCAGAATATAGGAGGCCAAATTCTATGTAATAACCCATTCCAAATGTTATCAATGTAACACTCAATAGCCTATTACTAAGGTCTTATCCACAAACCAAAGTAACAAAATTAAGTGATAACAAGATCCAAGCCAAGTCCGAAGCAAGCAAAATATGGACTATGAGTTAGACAGTATGAATAATGATCCAGAACTCTAAAGTTTTGGACTGCATTGAAGTAGTCAGTGCAATGAAATTCAGAAGTTTTAATTTTAGTGGAATATGTTTCTGAGAGCTGAGTGTTACACTGCTGAGTTGTGGTTTATGATAAATAACTTACCATCATTAGATTTATTGCTCAGCTATAAGTAGCAAGGATAAAATATTTATTATTTGCAAATAGTTCTTGCAATTGGTGTGGTCAGCATGAATAACAGCAGCAATAATACCTCAACAACATTTATTATATGCCATGTAACACTGACACCGAGGGTGGCTGGTTATCAGAATGAGGTTTAGACAGAAGTGCCCCAGATTCTCTCCTTCTAAATCTCTTGCCATCTAAACGGCAAACTCCAGTTGATGTCTTGCTTCAAAAGTTACCAAAGCTGCCAAAATGTTTTCATTTTTTTGGAACACATCTGCATGAGTGATTAAAAAAAAAGAAAAAGAAAAGACAAAAAACCCACAACCAACCAACCAAACATTTTCATTATGGTCTCAGGCAGCTGGGATTCTTGTTACTGTGGAGATCATCAACTGAAGTATGGTCACTTCACTCTATTGCCCTTTAGTCTTTCAAGACAGGCTTTCAAGCCACATGTCAAATAAATACCACCAGAGGCAGGATTCAATTTTTCTTTCCTTGGCTCATCCTCACATACCTTCAAATGGTCCATGCACAAATATCAATACCTCTCTCATTTATAAAGCATTGTTCATGCTAGAAACAGACAGGCCTCATTTGTTGACGGAAAGTGAGCAGTAATCATTAAGTGGGCAAAGGTCAAAGCAGTCCCTTGGTGCTCTGAACAACATAACGTAAGGAGATACCTGCAAGAGTGGACTGATGATGTTTGGCTGATCTTTTAGAATCATCAAAATAACATAAAAGAAATCAGGATGATTTTGGTTGAAACAGAAATATCTGACTGTGTTTTAGACAACCAACATAACTGATTTATTTGTGACCAACTAGTTCAACTAATATTCATCTACTATATAGGTGAAACCCATACTTACCAGAACTGATTGAATACTATAAATAACTTAGCTTTCATGCCTATTTATAAAAATTAATGAGTATACAGCATCTCCAACTGTTCTATACTTTATCTATGAATACACTTGAATATACTTTATCTATGCATATGAATATTTACCCTATTTGCTATGGATATTGAAAAAAAAATATATGCAAACATTGTGAAATATTTGTAAGCTTTAAGGAAAATCAGTATATATAGTTAAGAGTGTGTGCTTCAGAAACCTAGTTTCAGTAATTACACACTTGCAAACTGCAAAGAGAAACACTTGCTGTGACCTTCTGGTATAGGTCAAGAGAACACTGCTTGAATTTCAAATACCAAAATGTTTGACTAATCTCCCTACAAGCAAGCTGCAGAACAAGAATTATCTGTAAAAAGCATTTTTTCAACATATTATAAATGGAAGGAAGTCATGATCTATAGTTGAGAATTCCAGGTAGGTACAAAAAACGTAAAGTCAAAATTAAACATATTTGCTATTGATTGTTTCCTGAGATTAGCATCTTGTAAGGACAAACTTCTTGCAGCTTTTTTGGAGGGGTTCTAGCTGTCTACAGATGACAGGACTAGAAAAGCAGATTTTATCTACACAGATATATTGATATTCTTTGGTTGTTATATCTGAGTATAAATTTAACATAATGTGGATTTTTCTTAGATGTATGTAACACAAAAAGAGGATTTGTTTAAGGCAGATCAGGTGTATGGAGGGTATGGACTATAATACTGGTAAATTTGAGGAGGATATATGAGTATTAAGTGGCATATTTTGTAGAGTTCCTGATCATTTGTTTCCATCTGTTCTTAGTAACAGTAATTTGCCTATTTTTTTTTTTTTTTAACTAGGAAAAAAGAAGCCCAAAACTCCAAGACAGCGATGGCTTTTCACTGGTGTCATGACTGGTTATCTGGGAAAAAATTCTGTCCTCTCCTTGCACTAATGTCTACCTCCTGAAAAATGAGGAGATTGAAGTGTAGGCAGCTAACAGATTAAGTAAGAAAGATCTCATGATTTTCTGACAGGTTAGGGGTCAAGTTGCTCAACACTGGTAAGCAGTGTAGTAGGAGATTTTAAATAAAACAGAGAGAGCTTTTGTTTCCAACATAGTCTCTCTTGATCTTGGACAAATTCAATAATCTCTCTGGGCTAGGAAGAGTCAACAAATCAATACATGTCTCCCCATGGGAGGCTGTGTTTGAAACAGCTCCATTGTGTCTTTCTTCTCACCTGGGAAAGCTGCTCCTTGAATAACTGCTGTAAAGGGCCTGTGTGTGGTACCTGGAAGGGGCAGAGACATGACCCTGCATATTTATTTCAACAATGAAGTGTTAAAGCAGCTCTACCTACACCTCAAATCCCAATCTAGGCAACATTAGAGAACCTGTTCTGTTGCTTGGCTTTGTACATCCTTAAATTTAGCTGCTTTTCTTTGAATTTCCCATTTACAGCATAGAGCTAATAGCAACTATCCACTCCTTGAGAAGCTTTTTTTCAGACTAAATTAACTGTTGGAAGTCATGAAACCAGTACATATGGAGAGATGCAAAGTATCACTGTCAATATTTCCACCTCTGTAACAGAGTCCAGAATCTTGAGATGTGACATGTGAGTGTCCTACAGTTACGTACTGTATTTGATCTCTCCTTTTAAACAGCTGTGATGCTGTTACCACGAAGAGCTAAGGTTTGTAGATAGATACACTAAGTCATCTGGTCTAAGAAAAATGACTGCCTCTTCTTAAAAATGCTGAGTAGCTTGTATAATTGCCTTTAAAGCAAATCTAAAAAATGCCCTCTTATATTTCATGCATTCTCATGAAAATATACTGGTGTTAGTTAAATCTATTCAAATAGAAAAAAGTATCAGTCCATAATCTGGCAAGTATGCATATTTATGAAAACCAGAAAATTATTAGTGGGCTGATATAAGATCCAGGTTGAAACAATGTTTAAAGGATTATGTTTTACAGAGTATTCCTGACAGTTTGCATACTGTACAAATCAAAGCTTTAGGAGCTAAACATCTGTTAATGCTAGGGTTTATGCCAGTACATATCAGATGATTAGCTTGGCTGCATCAGTATAACTACAATGTGCCAACCTGACTGTAATTCAGCTGAAGTTCAAGGCCTGCTTTAGTAACTAACAAGAATTATAAAATGTTGCCAAACTTGTTTTCTTTCCTTTTTTTTTGTTAAAAACAAATAACACAGTGTCCATAACAAATAGATTAATATCATAAACATGCAAATGTATAAAACCAAACCATTTGTAGGTTGATAATGTGGTCATGACTTTACACTGTTCACAATGATTTCCAATGATTTTTCAGCAAGTCTAAAACACCCTAAAACTGTCCATAAATGACAGAGACCTAAATGTATTTAATTTATACACACACACACAGCCACCTACCCCCCACTCTGAAAATGGTTTGGTTAGTTAAAAAGTAGTAACATGGGCAACATTTGGAAAAGTATGGAAGCTAATCAACAGCCTAGTAGTCCAAAGAATGTATTTATAACTGAAATGTGAAGCTACACAAAATGAGATTACATTAGACTGGATAAGGTACATATTACCTAGATTGTAGAACATTAGCTACTATGTTCTACTTATAAACACATGAAACATTGTGGTAGTTGTTATATTATGGCTGCAGTGTTTACAAACAAGTTTGGCCATTTTTTCTAACTATTCCAGAGTAACTTGAGCAGGATTTAATTCAAGGAAGTTCTTCAGTCTGCATCACACTGCTCAGTGAACACTGTGTGGCTTTTCATCTTGGGAATCTGTAATATGAGGACTCGGCAAGCAGCCATCAGAAAAGCCTTGCCCTAGGCAGTTTGCCTAGTGCTTTGGCTGTGCAGTTTCTTCAGTCATGTTAGGCAGCTGCTTTTTTCTGCTCCCAATTTGTAAGTCCCACAAATCTGTCTTGGAGTACATTTGTGTGAAGACTGCTGCTTCTACCCAAGTGGTTTAGATCAGTGATAAACAGGGCTAAGCTGTCTGCACTGTTGCAATGTGCAAAGTTTCATTCTTCATTCCATTAATGTGGAATATGCCTCACATTTTTCTCTCTCTGCCTATTTACAAAATATTTTAGTATATAATTTTATTTCATTTTTAACTTTTCATGCTGCTTAATGGGCCTCTTCATGTCAGGTTAAAAAATGCTGGGAAAGGAGTAAAACTCACTTTGATTTGTCCTTTTGAGAAAATGGGTTCACTCCTCATAAAGGAAAGGGACATCTCAAAGCCCAAGGATCTTAAAATCCCATGGAAGCCACGGTGGCTTCATACTGGCATCCTTCCCTCCAAGTAGCAGAGCTCCACATGAAGCCATTCATACACAGTCTCTCATTACTGGCTCAATAAGACTCATCTCTGCAGAGAAAAAGACGTGATTTTACTGTTTGGTAATAGAGTTAAAGATGTGAATATAAATACCTGTTTATCATTTAAGAGTGCAGAATAGATACCGACTGCAATTATTTTGGTGTAAATCTGAAGTAACTTTCTGGAAATTCAGATCAGGCTATGCCCTCAAACTCAAAATGAAAATGGTAGTAAGAGAAATTATTTCATTGACAATGAGGCCCTGAAAACAGGGAGAAATTGTAATGGTATCAGAGGTTTTTTTTTTTTTGACAGAACCAACTCGAACTTCTTTCGTCTTTGTGATAGTTTTGGCTGGGATAGAGTTAATTTTCTTCACAGTCCCTAGTATGGGGCTATGTTTTGGATTTATGCTGAAAACAGTGTTAGTAATATAGAGACGCTTTTGTTATGTTTACACAGTGCTTACACAGAGTGAAGGCCTTTTCTGCTTCTCAAACTGCCCTGCCAGCTAGTAGGCTGGGGGTGCACAAAAAAGTGGGAGGGGACACACCTGGGACAGCTGACTCGAACTGACCAAAGGGATATTCCAGACCATATGATGTCATGCTCAGCATATAAAGCTGGGGGAAGAAGAAGGACAGGGGCGACGTTTGGTGTTACGGTGTCCGTCTTCCCAAGTAACCATTACATGGGATGAAGCTCTGCTTTCCTGGAGAAGGCTGCTGATGGGAAACAGTGAATGAATTCCCAATTTTGCTTTGCTTGTGCATGCGGCTTTTGCTTTATTCATTAAACTGTCTTTACCTCATCCCAGGAGTTTTCTCACTTTTAGTCTACCAGTTCTCTCCCCCATCCCACCAGGGATGAAGTGAGTGAGCGTCTGTATGGTGCTTAGTTGCTGTCTGGGGTTAAACCGTTACAGGCTTTTTGAAACAGATCTTAATAATTACATTCATAGGAGCTGGCTGAGACTGGGCAGTCAATTCACAGGTGGAAGGAACATCCGACCAAATCCCTTTTAGAAGGGAAGTTGCCAGTGCATGCACCTGGCTTTTTGCTGAAGTAATTTCCATCTGCCAAAAGCACTATTGTGAAATTATGGGGGAAAATAATTAAGACATGCTGGAATTTTAACTAAAACAGCATCTTACCCAAGTTTGGGAAAGGCTAGGAGTAGCACTAGAGGGCCTAGTGCCTTTCCTCCTGCAAAACAGGGCAAAAGGAAGATTTGTGTTTCTCATGTTTTTCTAATATTAGTTATTTGATTTTTAACAGTCATGAGGATCATATTGTTGGAAAAGAGACCCATTCTTTAGGGATTTTAAAAATGCAAGCAGAATTCTGGATCTTCTTCCAAGGAGATTATACACACTGGTTTGTAAACATTTGCAAATGATGCCAAGGCTCTGCTAATAATATTAAAGAGCTGACAAGTTTCAGTTTACAAGCTGAGTTCACAAATGACACATGTCACTTCTGGTTAAGTAGGGTGTACCAGGAGTTGTTTTCCTTAATAACTGTTGTATTTAACTGTCTGTAATATAACCTAAATGCTCAGGAAGGTGAGAGTGTACAATGAGGACTGACCAAGTGGAGAGTACAAGAAAGACCACAGCTCCTTAACACTAAAAAGCTACATAAGCTGCTACAATAACTTCTTTTCCTGGTCTCCATAGATTAATTCTTTTCTACTTAAAAATTACAATAGAAATAACAAAGATTATAACCCAAAATAAGTGTAAAAGAGAACTGGGTTCTCTGGGCTTGATCCACATTGAATTTCCTAAATATCCCACAAAATCTTTACAGGCTTAGAATGGTCAGTGTGGCTTATTGCCATCCCAGAATGTGTCTCTGTAGGGAGCATGCCAGGCAGATTCTTGTTCCCTGTCCTGCTGGGTCATTTTTCATGCTCTTTTATTTCTGACTATTGGCTGTTGACAGCCAAAATCAGCCACTGTGCCTAATTCTTTAGTCCCTTTGCCAAACTCATCATTGGCAAGAGGTGAATCCAGCTCAGCCTATAAACTAAACCAAAATACTATAACTTACACCGATTTGTTGACATGTTTGTCAGACCTCTTCAAATTCTGCCTTGCACATTTTATATTTCATCCTACTCTGTCTCCTTATTTTGTAGTGCATTTCCCTGCATGTGTAAGGCAGGTTTTGTCACTAATAAAAAGACCTCTCAGAGAAGGTTTTATATTTTTCTTATTTCCAACTCTCCCCTCAAAGATGAAAGAGAGAACCCTCCAGCTTCTGGCTTTTGAAGAGGAAGAAGCCATTTTGCGTTTCTTGTACAGAAAAGGAAGAGAATGTGGAAGGAGTGGAGTTCTAAGCTACTGAAAGCTACTGTATGCAGCAAAAATTGGCTCTCTTTTGTGTTCCCTCTTCTAAAAAGTATTGTAGGACTTGCTGCTGACTTGAAAATCTCCTCCTTTTTGGAAAAAAAAGGAGACTATATCCAGGTATATCCAGATATACAAGCTCTTGATCTGAGCAGCACTTGGAACTGGAGAGCAAACATTTCCTTAATCTTCATTAAAAAGAACAATAAAGAAGATATTTCTAGTGGGACCCTGAAGGAGGTAGTGTTAGTTGAAATTCACATGAATGAAATATATACCCTGACATTCTATCAAGGGTAAAGCAACTCCCTGGACAAGTATATAGTAACTGGTTTCAAGTAGAAAGAGGTAGTTGTGGTTACATTATACTTCCCAACTTTGACCCGAGTAATTTACAAAAGAACTCTACTGAAATACATTCCTGAGAAGACTGGTGCTGATTCAGTGTCCTTTATTTCCTCTGCACAACATCAGTTTGTTTAATGCATGCGGTGCGAAAGTACATGAAAAACAATTCTGCTTGTTGCATAAAATGAAATGAAACTCAGGAATGTCACAACCTTGAAACACTTCATGGACTGCATAATGGCAGATATGAAGGTGGATGTTTTTTAAAACTTGTATTTCTATTCATATTCCTTTGACCTATGGTTATGTTCTATGTATATAAAAAGCAGAATGGTGAAATAGCTGAAGTAATTGAATACAATTTGGAACATTACTTAAAAAATACATTTCTGTAAATTCTGATTGATGAACTGTGTCTGAAGACTCAGATGGTTATAGAAGCTGATGTCCTGAACCATGAAAAGATTTCATTCAATTGCTGGACATTCTCTGTCCTTTGTCAGTGTTCTACCATGGGAGCCAATACTCTTAACATTTTTTTTTGCATCAAAGCCAATAAGAGCATTCAAATTTATGATAAATTAAATTATAATTTAAAAACATAAATGGAAAAGATTATAATTTAAAAATATAAATGGAAAAGAAAATAAATGATACATTTCCATGCAAACATGACTTTTATTTCTTTATTTCGTAAGGGTTCATCTGTTCCAGCTGCTTATTC
>NW_010255876.1:0-15077 GCF_000690775.1 Eurypyga helias
GGGAAACCCTTAATTTGTAACAAAGATTGGACCTGACAGACTTCAGCAAGGTACACCTGCGACGGAGCGGTCTCACGCTCTCCTTTTCCAATTCGTAAGCAACAATCAGCGCGTCGGTGAGTCAGTTTGTTTCATGTAAACCATGAAACATGGCCACAACCACAACACGGTGCCTGCTGTTTACGTGCACACGCACTGGAGTTAGACTTAAACTCAGTGTGGTGCTAAATGTGAGCCACCTGTCTGAGTACTCGCACAATTTCTTGTGTGGAATTTGCAGCCTGTGTTGACTTGGGTGCTGTTGCGACCAGTCTCAACCAACTCAGCTGGCTGATGAGTGTGGTGTGATTACACAGCCTTGTGGCTAGAAAAGATAGCATGTACTTCACATTTGCTGAAAACTATTCATCTGTTCATCTGAGCTCTACATTTTGCAGTGGAAGGAGGATCTGTTGCCATCATTGCAAAAAAAGACCAATGGGTAAAAAGGTACGATGAATCAGCATGTTTTGTGGCACCAGTATGTGCTCTGCCTTCAGAGAGGAGGTGCTGGGGTTTGCCTGCTGTGCTGGTAGGGTGGATGTGAGAGTTATGCAGGAGGGACACCTGCTCTGTGCAGCTCTGCCTGAGGGACGCTCCGGACGGAAGCATGAAATAGGAAATGTCCAGAAGACAGTGTTCTCAGAGGTGAGGCAAAAGATTCTTTTTATCCCCTTATGGTATATTTGTAGTTTCAACCTACAGGGGGGTGAATGGAAAACATCCAATCACGCGGCAGATTGTGGGGTTCTGACTCCCTGTTAGCTTAAGACCTGTGCTTAGCTCTTTTTGGAGCATGCTGGAAAGTGCAGTACGTGTTGCTGTTCATGGCCGAAGCCAACGATGTCTTTTTCTATGTCACGGGCATAGATGTCTTCTGGGTAACTTACTGCCATGGCACTTAGTAGTGATCCTTCTGGAGACAGGTCACAGCAGGGAGTGGTCTTATCACAGAGGACTTTCCGAGGACATCATGATAAGAAGGTTTGGCCTACTGCTTCCTTACTAATAAGGACGGTTTGTTCCACTTCTGGAACTGCACAAGCAGGTCATATGTTGTCACAGAGACAGACACATTTTAATCCAAAGTGTGAAGCTGAAACAGTTTCTGTAACTTTTTTTCAGTACTTACCATTCCCTTTGCTATACCTGCGACCTCAACTTAATGTGCTCTCATTTTAACTCCTGTTTCTGCCAATGTTAAGTCTTGTATGAGTAAGGACTGTGGGATTTCACTCAGTGAAAGGATTCTGCTTTAATTACTGTTATCGTAAACCTGATTTTGCTTCTATAGCATCAGGCTTGCATGAGGCATCTTTGATCAACAGAGAAGTCAGCAAAACTGCCGTTGAAATTAGAGTTTCCTTTTAACTAGTGATGAAAGCTTTCAGTTTATTTTTGGTGTAAGAAATTCTGGGAGACAACCAGGTTAGATAAGAGCTGAAACCTAGTTAATAATAGAGGAAAACATCTAAGAGAGGATACTAACAGCCATGAATAAGTTGTTCCAGCTCTCACTCCGTGTGACCCTACACATGCAGAAAATGCAACAGAATTAATGCCAAAGTACTGGCTTTCTCTGGTGTCCTGTGTTGCCACTTCTGTTAATCTACATCTGTGGAAGAGCTGGCTTCATTACAGATTGTGTAAGGTGAATGAATTTCATAGAATCAGGGTGTAAATAAAGAGATGGGTTTAGGACTTGCTGTTTCACTGAAAATAATAGTAAATGCCTTGTTCAGTGGAACAAGAATATAGTTGAGCTTATGGTCAACAGACAGTGTGGGAGTCAATGGTTTTCTCAGAATGTAACCCAAAAGAAGAAAACTGCTTTTTTCTTGACTGAAAGCACATCTGAGTGCAGAACAAATCTAAGCAACTTTAAAATTAGGTTTAGTTGCAAAAGGAATTGTGCTATTACCCATGAAGTGGTATTTTATGCCTTTTAATGAAAGCTGACATAATGTAAGTATACTATTTTGTCTGCTGAGACTGACTAGATTGCACTCAGAAGGGCGTGTACTTGCATGAACAGGGTGTACTTGGGTGTGTGTGAACATCTCCCTTCCACAAAAGGAAATTTGCAGATGTCTTGAGTGGTTTATAATGAGCAGAGCTGTAAGACCTCTTACCTTTCGATGGAATTGTGCCCAGTTTTATATTCTTAATCTTAGTTTCACCTGTTCTCATTAATATTCTCTGCAAATGAGCGTAGATACACAAGACGGGATTTGAATGTTTCTGTGGCCTTCTGCTGCTGCTGTGTAATTTTCTCTTTTATTGTCCTAGTAAGCCAATAAAACAATTAAATGATAATCAGACAATCCACTAAAAACCTGTGGCACATGTAAATTAGAACAGAACTTAGTGCAAGAAGACAATATTGTTATACAATAATGTGGTTATCCAAAACTGTTTATTCTACTTTATGAGATGGAGATAATCCCAAAATTATCCAGCCCAGACTTTGATGTGAGGAGGAATAATAAAACTTTGATCATTGTTGACCTGGCAGCTGCTTTGAAAAGCTTATGTCATATTTCTCTCTTAGTAACACTGGTTAAATCCAAAATAACTGATAAAAGAATTTGATGATTGAAGCTTAGGGATGCTTTTTGACTTGACTTGAAGTAATCTTTGTCCAAAAATGTCTTTAAATATTTTTCTCTGTTGCCAGATGTTTTGATAATTGAGGCAAATGATAAAAATGTTTTGTGTACTTAGATGTGCAATGCACATTCGGAGTCTAGTGTTTCAGAGAAAGAGGCTCTGGTTAACTCATTATGTTCATACATAAAATGCTTGACTTCCAGTAGAATTCTGATGCTGTTACCTTGCTTTCTATCTTTCTGAAAATGTGATTTAAAATTTAAAAGATTTAAATGGCTGATGTTTGTGGCTGTGTTACTGGAGTGATAGCGTATTTCTTTCCATGCTTGCAACATAGTAAGTATTTTCCTACCTGTTTGTGTAGACAGTAGCTCTTGTGATGTACTTCCTTCACAGTTGCAGCTGGACAGTGGCAAATTTTTCTAAGTTTAATATTTTAAAAGTTAAAGGAGAATGTTAAAGGAAAAAAAAGCGCCAGCTAATGTTTATTCTTTATAAATTGGGATTTTTTAAAATAGCAGAATTGTAAGGGTCAGCAAAGCTGACAGACTTGTAAAGTGGTTCTGGTACTTTTGAATTTCTACCCATGATACATTCAATAAGGAAAATGGCTGAAAACTCCAATGGCAGCTGACTTCAGGATCTTTAATGTATTTAGTATAACTAGATATAACAGAATCACAGAATGGTTTGGGTTGACCTTAGGCTGTAGGTGATGCAGGGTTTTTCAAATCTGTGTGGCAGGGATGTTGAGGGGTCCACATAATGTTTGGGAGAGGGTTTCGGGAGTGAAGTGCTACCTGTTGTTCTTCCTCTGGCCAGGCTGGCATGGCTGTGCATTCGGCTTGTTCTGTACGGTTTGTGGTGGTACAGAAGCTCAGCATGGCAAGAGTCAGCCTTTCCCTTCTTTTCCTTGGCGTTTTCCTGCTGTCTGGCTCCCTGCTTGATGCAGATAATCTGTACATCTAACATTTTCTTTAATAACACTAGTCTTGTGCTTTGGGCAGTAAATCCTATTGAGTTAAACATGCTCAGAATTTAGGTTTGGCAGCTTGTGTGAGTTTTGCAATGGCAATTGCCCCTTCTTTCTCTTACTGTCTGGTGGCAGCATTGCTGGATAGCGGGAGTTGTCGTTTTTCCTTTCTGCGAGGCGCACACGCCAAGCACACCGGTCCTGTATGCACTTTGTTCTCTGTCCATAGTTGCCGCTCCGTATTTGTCAAAAGCAGAAAGACTTTGTGCCTGAAGGGGGATTAAGAATCCTACCATCTTGCTATTTATGATGCTCAGGAGGTATTTTTAGTAAAGGTTGCTGGCGCTGCCGCCCAAGGGAATGGCGGAGAGAGGGTAGGTCAGGAGGCAGCCTGCTGAAACTAATGTGTGCTGTGGCTGGAACTGCAGGGAAGGGCTAAGCCCAGCGAAGATCCCTGTGGTGGTTGTGTACGTGGGTGTGAATGTGTATGCCTACACACAAGCAGTCTGTGTATAGGAAACAGCTAAAGAAACTATAATCGTCTGTCTCAATGCAGGTATTTCAAAGAGGGGAGGAGATTAATTCAAGCTGTCCCACACACAGTTCCTGAAAGATGATCGGAGTTACGTGGAACGGTTTTTTATATGATACTCAGTTTCCAGAGCTGAACCCACCCTCCAAATGTACAGGTCCAGAAAGATCCCTATGTTGCTAACACAGATTATGGCTCAGTTTTCTGAGGAAACAAAGTTGAGATGAAGCTTTATTCTGTCCTTGCTAAACTTGCTTCCTAGGCTTTCCTCTGGAGCCTGAGAAGTCACGAGAGCAGTGGGTGAAGGAAGCAGTGAGTAAGAGCTGGAGAGACTGAGAGCAGAATAGAAGGGCACGTGAGAACCGTGAGCAAAAGAGACATATTTGAAGCAGAGTGGGGTGAGAGAGGGTGTGTGGAAGTGCTTCTTCAAGCTGGTACAGGGACAGAACTGACACAGACCAGAACTGTCCCTGAGCCTGAAAAAGATTAGAAGAGATGGAGTAGAGAGCATTTGGAGAGTTACAGAAAGGAGTTATAAGTGTCCTGATGTCAAAATGCTCTTTGTTTTAATTTCTTTGGTTTTTGGACCCCCCAAGTAGCCTAGCAGCCAGTCTAGGGGATTGCATGCTGGAGTAACTGTCCTTACAACTGCTCCAAATATTTTTGCGAGTTTCTATAGGAAATATTGGTTTGAAGAAATATTGGTTTGAAATTGCCCAAGATAAAACTCTTCGCAGCCTAAAACCTCTGAACACTTCACAGGCTGATCTAGGAGCTGGTGCTCTGCCAAATCCTATTTTTAAGCAGTTAGGTTTCTCTCCCAGCTTTGTGAAGTTCCGCTTCTCTAGCAGTATCACACGAGCGTCGGGCCTGGAGAGGGAGGGAGCGGGGGACACGTGTGCATGCACATGACTTTGCAGGGGAGAAAGATAAAATTAAGTTTGGTGCCATGTTTCTGTGTTTGCATAGCAAAGAGCTGATCTTCAGTGAGGCTGAACAGCTCCAGCCCTGGTGCGTTTCCATCCTGCTGAAAAAAAAAACTTTTAAGTAGAATCTGCTGTTTTCCTTGAATACACGGTTAAGTCTTTTCTACTAATGCTTGCTTTGCACTGCAAGTTGAAATTTCAAACAGAAGTATGAAGAGATTTCCTGGGGCTATTAGGAAAATCCATCAGCTGGGGAACATAAAGAAACTAGAAAGCATACTGCCAACAGAAGTCCTGTGTTAACTCACTGGGAATGGATTAATTATGACATCAGGTCCTTTTTGATTTCTGACATGTGGGAAGACCACCACAGATGCAGCCAGAATTGATCAAATGTGCTCTCGTGAACGTAACAAATAGTCTTTCTATTTGCAAAACACACTTCATGTCAACAAAATTGGGAGAGCAGAAAGAATAGCTGGAAGAGAAAATAAAGGCTGCAGGAATCACTGCTGCTGCCTAAACACTAGCAATGCTGTTAACAGTTCCAAACTTCACAGTTTTGGTCAGAATATATCTTCCTTCATAGTGGCAGGAATGGTCAATTTACTTAGCGTTGTCTCATTTTCTGATTTCCAGCAATGAATGTTATATCAAAAGTGTGGCCAATGGACCATGTAAATTAGAGCATCTGAGATTATTTCCAAATTCTAGGATAAAAAAAGTGGTGTTTTGACTCCAGTATGGGAGTGTTAGTCCATTTAAAATGCATGTTAGTGTGCTTGCTCAGAATTTCTTTGAAGTGTGCCGTTCTCAGTAAAGCATTTATTGATGTTTCTTCCAGAAAAAATACTCATCATAGACTGAAATAGTTCTTGACTACAGCGTTTCATGTTCTGCCCCACCCTCCTTAATTTCTGTAATGCAGAATAACCCAGTAGGAAATCTTTAATTCTGCTTTTCATTCTGTCCAATGTTATTTACTGCTAATATTTACGGGTTCTGTAAGCATGCTACTCTTAATATTAATAGTTCATCTTCGGAGCACAAATGTTTAGCATCAAATTAATTTTCTACTAGGAATTGGGAGGTAAAAGCCTTTCTAAAATGGTTATTTTCTCAGTTATATGTCTTGAAAGTATCAGGCCGTTGTTGGTAACACTTGAGGATAGTATTCTGCAGGATCAGAGGGGAAGACAGACACAGCAATCTGGTCAACTCCTGAGTGCTTCAAAAATAATCAGCATGCATTTTATTTCTGATCTATTTCTTGCCTGAATGATTGTTTAGAAACTGCAGTGCTTATTTTATGGGCAAAGCATATATTGATAAAGTCTTTTTTTGGTAGCCGAGCTCTTTGAAGACAAGCTATACTCTTGTGTTACATAATCTGGAATAACTGGAGGCCAGCAGAGTAATCCCAGGTCTGTGCTAATCAGAGAGATTAATTGGTCAGATTTTTGGTAATAATATGAAGTAGAGGAAGACATTGAGGTGTCCACTACAGAGGAATGGTTGTAGAGACACTTCATAGTGGCTTGAGGCAGGAAGAGGCACACAGCTTTTTCAAGTCCCTTTCACCATTAGTATTTTGTAACTGCTAGGGTTCTGTGCTATGGGACATATGGGTTTATTCAGCTGTGGAGCCTTTCTTTAAAACAAGTTATTATGCATGTTCATTTATATAAGACAGCAGTACAGACAGCCTCAAGAATATACTGTTACTTAGAAATGAAGTTGATAATGAAGATAGTTACACTTTGGCACACGTAAAAGAATATTAATTCTATATGCAATGATTCTTAAGCTACGTAAAGCTGAATAAGTATTCTGCCCATCTTAAAGTACAAAAGTAGGTATTGTGATCTTTGGGGAATCATTCATCCCAGCAGTTTCAAGAGTCTAGGTAAAGTCTGCATTTCACCCACAATCTGCTTTATCTGATCTAGGACATGCTAGATAACACGCTGTCCTAGAAGGAAGGTGTGAAGATTACTTTTAGCTGTTTCTAGGGTGTTATGACTGGTGTCAGATGTAGGTTAGTGCAGGGAAGAGAAGTTGTATGAAACTGGAAATTGATCCTATGCTTAATGTTTTTCCAGGTCTGTATATTAATCAAAATATTGCTGTCCCTTCCTCCCTCTGGGCTACACCCTGCTCTGACCTGAGTAGCTTTGTTGCCATCTTGCCATCCTGGCAGCCACATTGGAAAGCTGCTGGAAACACGAGGAAGTCTACAAATTGTATGTGCATGTGTGCAGATGTTTTTATTGAGCTACTGCTGATCATGATTTCTGGTTAGCTGAGCTACAGGCAAGTATCCTTTTTTATTTTAGTGCATAGTTTGCTTTCTAGTCATGCCCTATCTTCTCTGAAGGGCAGTACTGGATGTAGTTGTTACTTAGCTTTAATACCCCTTTGGAACAGCCTGTCTGTCAGTACGGGCCTGGAGGTCTCGCCCCCATCTAGACTCTGGTGGCTTTCTGTCTTGGAGGACATAAACACTGCGTGTTCATGAGATTTGCTGTGTGTTTTCATTACCTCTGCATCTTTTCATTACCTTCTACAAGGTAAATACCTTTTGAAAGTGAGCTACAAAAGGGAAGGCAGTGTGTTGCATTATGTTTTCTGATGATGAATTCATGTTCCCTCTTTGATTTCTTCTGTATGTTTTGTTTGGTTTTTGTTATGTTGTGTGTTTTTTTTTTTTTTTAAGCAGAGATTTGGCAATGGCTGCTTTTTAATTTATTTGACGTTTGGCCATCTGGAGCTGAGCACAGCTTTAGTCACACACGTTAGCCGTGTGAAGTGGAGCAATGCTGGATCTAGGGGCCAGATTCACAGTAGAATTAGCAAAGTTACATCGGGGTCTTTCAGGTGGCTGTTTGCTGTGTAGGTTACTGAGATGTTTCATCTTGTTTTCTGAGCTCTGAGGGAGCTTGGTGTGAAGAAGCTTGGCATGTATTGCTGGGCAAGTAAATGGAAACCAGTCACATAATTTGCAGTACTGTTTCTGTCCAAATCAAAACAAATAATACATTTTTCTGTCTTGGATGCCCTGTAGGGCACTTGGGACTTGCCAATGACCCAGAGCTAGTACTTCCAGAGCCTATACTTTTGGGCTGCATTTAGGGTGCATCTTACTCCCTAGTTATCTCCCCAAGCCCTGAACTGCTGTAGCTCTCTGCCTCAGGTTTTACAGAAATGATGGCTCCAAAAGCAGAAGAGGGTGAATACAGTTTGTTACTAGGTGGATGAATGATTTACTGCTGGTTTGTGTGTTGACTTTAATTGTGTACTGGGTACAGGAAATGGTATTGGATTTAGTGGAATCCAATCCTTATCACTGCAACTTAATTGTTGTTATTCCCAAGCTTCATGGGAATTTGGGTATGGCTATTGCTGCTGTGGTTATGTTTTTGATGTGGTTTTAGGCACGCCCCTGAGATTAATTTCAGAATTCCTTCATCCATTTTGGTTGCATTCTTCCAAATGTATTCCCAGTATGCTGCCTAGCCTGTCATTGAGTTTTGCTGCATGTGTGGCACAGCTGGACAGAATGAAACCCAGCAGGACTGTAAATGTATATAGCTTCAGGTGTTATCTTTGTTTTGTCAACGTGTAGTCTAGCTAACACCTACTGACTTCCTTCCGGTTTCTCTGCTGAAGACAGCTGCTCACAAACAGCTGTGTTGGTCCATTTTACAAAGCTTTAAGGATTGATGATACTAATGCACAAGACAGTAGAGGAACTCTGTTAAATCGATGCTCGCTCACTTGGTAATCAAGCTCTTTAATAATTAAAATGATTGCTCACAGTGGTTTTCTGCCTTTCCTCATATCCAGAAGAGCAGTTCTAGACATGAGACAAGCATTTCTATTCTTGTGCAGGTGGGCTGAGGGCTGAGCCTAACCTATGCCATGAGGTGGGGTCAGGAGCTGCACAACAACTTCCTTTTCAACAGCTCTGAGAAGTGTTCAGGCAGATTGTAGAAGCTGATCTGCAAAATCACCTCACTGGTAGTTACAGGATTTTCAGATTTGGTATAGGAAAAGTGGTTAAGCCCAAATTATGGGAGATAACGTATCACGTAGCCCATAGACAGAATCACTCGGTGAGAAAACCTGCTTACACTTGTGCCAGTGTTAGTGAGCATTTCCCTAGCCTTACGTGCACCATCATAAACTTTATTGACAGAATTTAGGCTGGGTGATCATAGATACCTTAAAATCAGTGAACTGTGGAATGAAAATAATTTGAGATAGCAGTCATGGAGCACATTCTGAGCATGACCTCTCACCGTCATAGCTGTCAGCTGTCACCTATAAGTTGGTCTTTGAGTGCAAACTGTCATGCCAGCCTGGTGAGCAGAACTGCCTGTTGGGAACATGGGAAAAATGAGGTGGCTGAATGCTTTGTCTGTCAGCATTGGTCCGAACTCAGACTGGAGACTGTGGTGTGAAGTGGCCCGCATCACTAGATTTTTGGGATTTTATTTCAGATGTATTTATTACTTAGTTCAGTCCACTTCCTAAGTGAGCCTGAATTTGTGATTTACTAAGCAATTAATTAATTTAACATAGTTGGGTCTTTATAGCAAGTCATTGGTATTAGTGTGTTTAACAAGATTCAGAGCACCACGATTAGGAAGTTTCGTGTAAGTGTTACCATGGGTGTCATTCAGAGCTGGCCCTAGTTCTGCAATGCTAAGTACAGGCCTACTCAGACATTCCTCAGTGCTGCAGCTTCTCTCCTACTCTGTGATTCAGCATACCAGGTGTCAATGGTTAGCAGGATCTATGATGGCAGGTGCAGGTCATGATCTATGGGGGGATATGTAAGATGTAGTGGGTTACATTCAAGGGGGTTAGAAAGCACGGATGATAACATCACTTAGCAATGCTGCGGTTCCTTCCCTGGCATCTAGTCCAGCATGCTAAGCGTGTCTCCCATTACCTAATCCTGGGTCCTGCTGTCTCATTTGTGCAAGAAGAATGTTAATGATATTTGGAATAAGTTTAAGTAGGATTTAAGTGTCATGCAGATGTGGGCTAATCCTTTGCATGGGGTTGTAGTCAGTCTTTATGCAAACACGTAGTTAGCCTTTTTGCTCAAATGTAGACAGGTATGAAAACCAACAGTTTTGAGTTGCGAGTTCTTTTAAGTCCAATTGGGTAGCCCAAGGAGCATCACAGTGTCCTAACACACTATCCTGAAAAGGTGTAGCAGACATTTACCAGAGTGTTTCGTGATGCAAATCTATTTCTAGTTACGTCACATGCTAACAGAGGAGTGGTTTTTTTCTTTGAACAGGGTAAGTTAAAAGATAAAATCAAGTTTTTCAGCTTTACTGCTTTAAAAGAAAATATTCTTAGGAAAATCTCTGTAAACGTATTTTTGCTCTTACCCGCCCAGTGATAAACTGGTATACCAGATGATCAACTTGGAGGAAGAAAAAAAAGGTACAGGACAACTTAGAACCAGAGGCTTGTATTGAGGCTACACTAGGGAGCAAAACAGAGCAGGTTTAAAGCTGTGTTTGGATGACCTTCAAATCCCATCTGCGGATTTCTTTTTAGCTTCAAGTTTCAAATGTCAGCTGCAAGTAGATCATTGCACCAGAAACACTTCGGCAATACAAGATCAAGGGTGTCCTCTCTTTGCATTTGTTTCAGAGGACTGTGTTGCCACATTAAGAGCTGCTTGCTGTCTGTGTATGTCTCTGGGAGGAATTGGGAAATCTTGTACACTCTGGTGATGCATTAATCAAGGGTGAAAATGGTAATGTCTACACCAGGTAAACCAAAACCATTAAAACTCCACTGTGTTAACATGTTATAACATACTGCTCCCATCTGGTTTAGGGTTTGATGCCCTGAGCCATGCATACCCATGGCTAAGAGCTATGAAGATTTAGTGTGGAAGATTTAGAGAGTTGGGGGATGAAAGCCAAAACAATGCTAGGGTGTAGTTAAGCGTATTTCATCAGCATTATGATCTCTTGCCTCCTTGAATTACGGAATTCACCAACAAATCCAAAAGGCAGGCTGAAGGGAGAAATCTCTCCCTATCTCCCGTTTCAGTTGTGGGCTTCCCTCGTGTGCTTTCATTGCTTACATGAAAGAAGTGGGGATAAAGGGAAAGTATAAGCAAGACACCGTTATTTTAGAAGCACAACCTTAAGTCAGAGGTTTCTATCGGCCAGGATGAGTCTGGAGTCCAGTAAAAACATCCTGAGCCTTAGCTGGCTCCAGGAGGCATGTGGCAGAACTGAGGCGTTGCTCAGAGAACTGCAAAGCTGCTCTGAAATGATCTAAAAGCTTCAGGAGCTTTAATTGTTACCATTGATGTCACTCAAGCCTGGTTCCCACTGGAACTTCCTCTGTGTTAATTATGGTCCTGAGGATGATAACTTGGCACACGCAGCTGCGGCATTGCTGTTGCATCAGTTAATTACTCATTGGGGCCGGGTTGGGGAGAAGACGTGTTTCTTTACTCTCATTACAAACAACGGTGAAGGAAGGGAAAGGTTTTGAGGACTGGAAGTCCCTTTTCAGCTGTGTCCTCGTGTGAGGGCTGCGGGATCCTGATACAGTTCAGTTCATGAGAACAGTGCAGTTCTCATGTGTGCAAAGGCATGGTGGTGCTTTTCCCCCCAAAACAAATACGAAACGCATCGATCTCTATAAAAGCAGCTCAGCTTTGACTCCTCAGCACAGCAGTAAGAAAAGGCTTTATGAATGAAATTAATCCAGCTTTAATAGCTTTTTTTAATAACTTACACAGGTGAAGGAGACAGATCATATTAGGAATAAATTGAAGATACCCAGAGCAGCTTTCTTAGGCAAATAATATTATTTCTGGGATGGCTTTAGGAATAGTTTGCATGCTCTGGTGATGCTGATTTCAGTGTGGGGTTATTAGTCTTTCCTTAGTGCCCTTGCTGACCTGCTGCTTGAAGCCATGCAAACATCTGAAGACTACAGCTCCTCGGATTCCTGAGCAGAGCCTTAGCTCTAAGAACGTGGCCTTCGAAGTGACCTCTGTCAGCCCCTGTGATGATCTGACCGTCTCTTTATCTGGTCCTGTTAATCATAAGGAATATTTATGGATTTTGTTGTCTGAAGTGCGAGCTGTAGCATCTGAACGTTATTGCAGCTAATGAGGTGACATGTATTTATATTGCTGAACTGGGCTGCTCATTTTCCTTGTGAAATTTGATTCTCAAAGTGCTTGGGAGCAGAAGTAACACTTTTCTAACCCCATTATTTGGTTGTTTAAGCACATAAAAGCCTCAAGCTGTTTTGTGTAATGTGCCTCGCAGATCCTCATGTTGGCTTTTTCTAAGGCAAAAATAACTTCCAGAAATGTCAATAGGGGTGAGAAATTATTATTTTGGAGCTTGTAAATTAAACTAACTACACTGAAGACATCATCTTTGTATGTGGTGACAGGAAAAAGTGATAAATGTGATGACATATTCACAGTGATAAAGATATCCTACAATCTGTAATTACATTCGTCCTGGTTTGTTAATTGATTTCATGGCATTTTTGTGGGGAGGGGAGGGCTGTGTTTTATTAGTAGGACACTACAGAATTTGCTTTGTGTCCAGTGATATTTCAGGACAGGCTTGTGGCTAAAGTAGTGGTCTACACTGTGTGTCCTTGGAAGCTCACCAGAGCCTGGAATGACCTTCCTGGTATTACCTGGGAAAACCTCTCGCCGTGCCCTGTGCTTGGAGTATTCCCCAGGATGGACTTAATCATGCTGCAAATGACCTGCCTTTGTAGCGATAAAATAAAAAATGACCTGGAATCCTGCCTTGTAGGGTGCTGAGGTACCTGCTAGAAAGACCCTGGTATTGGCTGTTGCAAATAAGTGAGGTTTGTAGGAGATAGGTATTAAGTTCCAGCTTCCAAAAAGATCTTAGAGGTGGGCCTGCGTTTTGGGAGCCTCTTGTAGTCCAGAACTGTCAGGAATGATCTGTTTGCAGCTGTATTGCTTTAGATGTGCCTTTCCTACAAAACACTAAGTGTAATTTCAGTGTTTTAAAGTGAACCTGATGAAGGTCAAGATATTAAAAATAAAATCCCCATGAATTTCCAAATTGTTGTCCCTTCTTTCCCACTAATTAGATCCGTGAGGGCAGCGATTTTCTCAGTTACCTGTTGTTTGTTGCATCCCGTTTATGTTACATGCAGTGAAATTGCTCTTTTACGATTGCAGTAAACCTGCCTGCTCGTCACGTCCTAGGGGTTCGGACAGGGATAGGTGAGGGAGCCACGTGCTCAGTAGATGAAGAGGCCGAAGGAACACGCGGTGTGAAGATGCCGCACAGATTGCGTCCTTTGGCGTGCTCAGACCACCCCCAGAGCTTACGGCTGGGTGTGCTCCGTGGCAGTCCTGCGCCTGAGCAGTGTGCGGAACCATCGGCCTTGCGCATTTAAAAATTCATTGCAGAAAAGGGGGAAGGAATAATACCATTTTGTTAGTGTCACAGGGTATTGTTTCTGAGGAAGAACAAACATTTTGGGAATCATGACTTAAGCTCATTGAAATCCATTAAAGCCATTCCCCCCCCCCCTTTTTAAAACTGCAGATATTCCTTTCAACACCAGTTGTGATGAGCAGACCTAAGGCAAACATTTAGTTTGGGAATACTTTCTTCTTTGAGGAAACTGGCACTAATACCTTGGCATATGACTACGATGGTATTTCTGGTCAGAATGGTTGCTGAGGAATAAGCAACCTGACGGGGCTACAAGGAAGTGGGGGGGGGCTTTTTACAAGGGTCTGTAGTGACAGGACAAGGGGTAACGGGTTTAAATTGAAAGTGGGGAGGTTTAGATTAGATATCAGGAAGAAGTTCTTCCTGGAGAGGGTGGGGAGCACTGGGACAGGTTGCCCGGAGAAGCTGTGGATGCCCCATCCCTGGGAGTGTCCAAGGCCAGGCTGGGTGAGGCTTGGAGCAACCTGGTCTAGTGGAAGGTGTCCCTGCCCATGGCAGGGGGGGTGGAACTGGATGATCTTTAAGGTCCCTTCCAGCCCAAACCATTCTGTGATTCTATGAATAAGAAGTGTCACTCATCCCAAAAGATATATGACAAGGCTGATGAATCAACATTGATAGGTACGTTTTAATGTGAGATAATTTGATGGTTTAGTGTGGAGGAGATGCTTATCTTTTGGGCAACTGCTGATAGATAAGGTGAATCTTGCTCTAAAACAATACTGTGTACTTTTAGATTTGCACTGGGAAGCCCAACAAGGCTGAGTGAATGATGGGTATTGTGCCAAGTATCACTTATGCTGTGAAACATCAGTGCCTGAGGCCTTACTAATCTAAATAGACAGCGGAAACAGAGAAACAGTTTGTTTTATTTACTTATTTATTAATAAAGCAAGCTATGGAAGGCTTCTTTAATAATTTGGGCTCTGACAAGTTGTAAAGGAGCTGGACAGGCAGGCAAATGGCTGAGAGTTCATCAGAGAATCACAAATAAACACAGTTCATCAAATGAATTAACCATGACATTTACTACAGGTATACCTAAGATGATGAAAAATGAGTGACAGACCTTGAATCAAGTTAATAAAATTCACTTTGCATGGCAGAGTAGTGGCTTCTTTGTTGCAGATGAAGGGAGACGTGCCATTTTTCAGGGAGCTTTTGATCAGAGCTACGTGCGGGTGTTGTGCTGCCTTAGGAGGGTTGTGACATAGGCTTTCATATCTGTCTTTGACCATTACATAGAGAATCCATGTAAAAACAGCATTTTAAATCAATTTCTTTACCAGTGTTCAGATCAGAATGTTGAAATAAAGCTACACCTTCCTTGATTTTAGCTCTAATGTTCTTTAGTAGAGCAGTAAGAATCACAAGATTTAGAATGTCAGCCTTAAATATATTTTCCATGAAAACTGAAACTGGTGCGTGGAGGTGATTTGCCATACTCAGATGGTGGCCACAGGTTTAGAATCATAGAATCACAG
>NW_010255877.1:0-2343 GCF_000690775.1 Eurypyga helias
TCTGCACAAGTCCAGGTAGGTGACAACAGTAGGTCTTCTGTTATCCACCAATGCTGCAACCCCATTACACGAGGCCATCAAATTTGTCATGCCTGATTTGCCCTCAGTGAAGCCATGATGGCTGTCACCACCTCCTCATTCTCCATGTGTCTTAGCATAGTTTCCAGGAGGAACTGCTCCTTGATCTTGCTGGGCGCAAAGGTGAGACTGACTGGCCTGTAGTTGTCCGGGTCTTCCTTTTTTCCCTTTTCAAAAATGGGAGTTCTGTTTCCCCTTTTTCAGTCACTGGGAGCTTCACTAGAATACCTCGACTTCTCAGCTATGACGGATAGTGGCCTAGCAACTTCATCTGACAGTTCCTGCAGGAACCACGGATGCATCTCATCAGCTCCCATGGACTTGCGTACCTTCAGGTTCCCCAGATGGTCTCAAACCGCATCTCCTGTAGTGGATGTTTCTTCATTCTCCCAGTCCCTGCCTTTGCCTTCTGTGACAGGCAGTGTGGCTTCAGCACTTGCCGGTGAAGACTGAGGAGTGACACATCATAGTTCTGTCCCTTGGCACTGACTCAGCTTACTGTGTTTCAAAGGGCACTGAAAGCTTCACAGCACCAGGCAAGAATGCCAAGAAAACTCTTGAAAAGAGTTAGGAGGCACATGCATGCTACCACACTGGACTCTTTGTCCCACCTCAGTCTACACCTCCTTACTATGATTTACATACTTGCGCCAGTATACCTGCTTCTCACTGATGCCATGGTAGCATTTTCCCCGTCTTCTCCTAAAAAGGCCCTTCTAATGATGAGCTTAAAGGTAAATTTGAAACAAAAAGTAGAATTAAACATCTTTAAAGAAAGTAATTCAAATTATATTGTTTCTGTGTATTTTCTCCTCTCTAAGATGAGAAAAAATCATGGGGAAGGAATATACGACTGAATTCTACAGTAAAAAACAGAGAAAACTCTTACTTTCTGATGCTTGGCTCCACGGATATGGGCAGCATATGCATCTGCCCCTGTACAAGACACATCGCACAGCTCACAGCGCAACTGATTCTGAGTTCCACGAGCCGAAGTGCTGCTGTTATTGGTGTTCTGGGAAGCTTTTAATGCTGCTTCTTTCTTTTTGTGTTTCTGGCCTTCTAAGTGTTCTTTATAAGTCTGTTTAAATAAAAAATACACACACAATAAGCTGTCTTTGTACTGCTCATTCATCATCCATGTGAACACATGTAATACAGAACATAGCACAAAACACATGCTTTCTATAAGAAATACTTCCTACACTGAGTATTTCTTCCATATGATATCCACTAAGGCCTTAGCAGACCACTTCTAAGACCAAGAAACTTTATCCTGCCACACCATGATTCCACTTTTATGTAATACAGTATGGGTTTTTCTCTTTCTAACTTCTCACTTCTTCAATCAAGCACAGGTAAACAGATTTTACCAGTGAAAACTTAATCAGAAAAATGCAGTTTCCTGCATTGCATTCAATTATTTTTGATTTTGAATCTTCTCAAACTACATGACCACAGTGATCAAGTGTATCCAGAGAAGTAAAAAGTTCAATCCAAAAGAAGGTAGGCCATAAATAAAGCCATGCTGTAAATGAAATGCAGAAGTTGGTATTTGTTCCTATACCAACACTGGCAATCTAGAGATAGACAGGGTGAGAGGTAATAATAAATTTACCTAAAGCATAAGAACTATTTACCCACACACACACATAAACACTCTGCAGTGAATTGGTATCTGCTCTCTATGCACTTGTACCCACTGTGAAACTAAACTGGGATGCTGGAATAAAATGAAGAATGAACTTTCAGGCTTACCATTCACAAAATCAGGCTTACCATTCACAAAATCTATGTCATTCCATAGTTTTGAAAAAAGTATTTTCTAACAAGTTTCCTATGCTAAAAAAGCAAATCAAATTCAAAGCTTAGAATATTTCTGAAGTCCAAAGCACTGCTGAAGCTCCTGTGTACAAGCTCAGAAGACATATCTTTTTGTCTTCTCCTAGGAACTCTTTCTATAACAGCGCACATTTTCATTTAATTATTCTTTTAGTAGAAGTATAGAACTGAGTGTTTAAAAATGAACAAATATTCTTAAAGGGGTCAGTTTTCTATCTGAAGAAATGATGACTAAAGTGTATAGCAGATTATTACATAATACAGATACCTGTGGTCCAGCACAGCTGATCTTACACACATCACAGTAGTGGATCTGGGGTGGTTTGGGAGGTTGTTTTGGTTTCAGTTGCTTATTTTGGAATGGTGCCTTTTTAGTAAAGGTGGTCCCTGTCCAAGCAGCTGTTGCAGCAGCAGCCGCAGCGG
>NW_010255877.1:2374-4806 GCF_000690775.1 Eurypyga helias
GCCTGTTTCTGTTGCTGCTGCTGCTGCTGGTAATAGGACGATGCAGCTGAATACACTGCGGCTTCATAGCCGGAATAAGAGGTACCTCAAAGATCAAAATAAAATAAATGTTACACCACTGTACATCATGTATCAATTACATAATACACTAATTCAAAACATGTTGCATAATAGTGGGGGGGTGGGGGGAGGTAGGGCAGGATATAAATAATTTATTGAGATCTTTTTAGGCAGTCTGAATTTTTCTTGATGTTTCACAGTATGCAAATACAGAGCTACCAATGTACCAGCAATCTATTTGATTTCAGACCTGTCTTTGCAGACAACACAGTTATGTTACATGTATCAAAGCATCTCTAAAGAACATAGGAAATTTTCTGGTATATCTGATAAGACAAAGTATAATGTAAAAAGAATTTTAACAAAGATTTATCAAAGCCCACTTAAAGTAAGCCATCTTCTAGACCCAGATTTGCCGTTCAAGTTTCCCAATGGCAACGAGGACAGAGGTTATGCAGAGGAGGGGAAAAAAATGAGGATAAAAGACAGAATGGCTAGTGCTATTACATTCTAGTTCACTGATTCAAGATGTCTTAGTGCAGAGAAGCTGCTTCTCTGCTAAAACCTAGCTATGCTGTCCTTGACTTCTAGTATCAAAGTTGAATAAATCAGGGAAACTGGGCTTTCACACTTTTGAGCCAGTTTTCCCATAAACATCCTACATCTACTGATCCAACTATTTTAATCCTCTGATCAGGCTCTGTCTTAAGGAAGTCTTAAAATCCCTTTTTAAACAGAAAACAACAACAAAACAAAAAGTTCAAGGTAGCTATGTCAGTTGATTACCACCTGGCCATAAAGTTAACATCTTTTCACCTCCAACTACCTTTTAGATTTCTAACGTTTGAAGGAAAGTCTTTGTTTCAAGACCCATTCTACTTCCATTTTGGGTAAATACAGCCCAGACTGATACGATTTCTATTGGACTGGTCCTTGCTACCTCCCTAACTGCTGTTTGATGGCAGCATGCTCCCTTCCAATTTCCCTGAGCGGTATTTGTGTTGATCTGTTTCCTTATTTTTCTTATGCTCCACCTTTTCTTTCCAAACCTTCCAGCAAGCCACAAAACACCATGCACGTAGCAAGGCCAAGGCTTTGTATATTCTCCCATGTAATAAAATAGGCACATACAAACATCAAACCTCTTTTAAAGATACGGCAGAATATTTTGCCATTGTAACAATTTAACTGGTTGAAACTACTCAGTAGATTATGATGTAACTGAACACAAACTACTAGAATTCTGACTATTTAAAGCCTCTTCTGTAGCAACTACAAATATCCCAGCAACATAACATGCAAAATTCTTACCAGAGTAAGTAACTGCTGTTGTACTGTACGTTGCACTCTGAGTATAGGATGGAACAAGCTGCCACAGGCTGCACAGTAGAGGATACCGGATATATAGAAAACGTAGTTGTTGCTGGACTTGGGGTTGCAGGTTTTATAGCTGTCACTTGTCGTGTTTGCTGGGCTTGGGTGTACTGAGTTGCCCCTTGGCTATATCCTGCTTTTGGAGCTAATTAGGATACAAAATAAAAGTGTACAAACATTGATACGTTTTAGCGGAATGAAATGCAAACCATATTGAGGGATACTTAACGATATGCTGGGGAATAAACATGTAAAAAGTAGGTTTTGGTTTGGTCTGTTTCTTTTTTGTGTGTTTGATTGGTTTTGGGTTTTTTGTGTTGTGGTGTGCTGGTGTTTTTTTTACAGTCATGATTACGCACTGTGTACCATGTACTTACACAACTGTTTCATCATGTCACAGCTCACAGTAGTAAGCCTCCAATTTATTTATTTAACTGTGAGGCCATGTTTTTAAACAACCTTCTCATTCAACAGTTTTACTACAGCACCCTAAAACAAAGCACACTAAATTTCCTATTATTTCTAATTGAAGTAAAAAAAGTAAATAGTATTTATGCTTTGTAGCAATCATGATACCAATAATTAAATAACTAGATGCATTAAGTAATCAAAGAATTGAAAAAGAGTCTTTCTAATCAAGTTATCATCTGAACCCACTTATTGACTATTTGAACCTACTTAACAAGGTTTTTAGACAAATAACAAGACTGCCTAGAAGTTTTGGGGGTATTTAATAGCAATCTAAACCTCAGAGATTACTTATGGCAATGTCACAATAATGTTGAAGTTACAGGTTCAGCAATTTTTTCTATACATTCATAGAGATTACATGACAAAACTAAATTAAAAAAAAAATCTGGATAATGTGAAATATTAAAAAAACTGTTTTTAAGATACTAAAGTAGTACACAGGTAGTGTATAAGACAGCTGCTTGAATCATGCCACCTACCTGTCTGGTAGTATGATTCGGCTACAGAAGGTTGCGGCTGGGGCGGCG
>NW_010255877.1:4837-15043 GCF_000690775.1 Eurypyga helias
GCCACAGCTGCTGCAGTCGCTGTTGGCTGTTGATAGTACTGTTTGCTGTCATATGCTACAGCTGGAGCAGTAGATCGAACATAAGAATAGGAATCCTAAACATTAAAAAAAGAAAAACCAGTAAATTACTCCTTTAATTATATATCTAGAGTAATAAAAGTCATTAACAGAGTCAGAGAAATGATGTATTTTTTTTTAAATCCACTATAGCAAACCAGAGGAAATGTTTACTGATATGGTATATACAAATTAATGCATTAAAGAAATTATGTTTACAGATACTTCAGGCTTGAAAACAACCCTGATGATCTTTTTCAGACTTAATACAGGAATTAACCTCATGCTATCAAATCACTTTTCCCACCAATTTATTTTTGTTACTGAAAGCAACTACTCTCACTTGGTTTTAATAATGACTGTATCAGAGTACATTTCAGTAAAACACTAAGCAAAAAAACCCCACTGATCTGCACAAAATGTGAATTTCTACAAACGACAACAAATTTGCAGGCTTACAAACATGACCCTATATTGGCTTTAAAAATCCCATCATTACCAAGACTTTTCTTGGTTGTATTTTTTAGAGTGTGAAAGTGATACTTTTAAAGCCTTCTTTACTTTTTGGTGTGGGGAAGCATATCTAGTCTTCAATGGCAAGGCAAGTAGCCCATTCAACAGCTCTAGAGAATGCAGGAGATGGTTTGTAGGCTTAGAAAGCCACTTTATATACGTACATATATTCTCTCATCCTCACCATATTTATGGTAAAGTGTAACGAGTTGATCAACTGAGGAGTAGCAAAGCATAAACTACTATAGCTGAAACGTACTAATGTATAAAAATTCCTTTTACTTCCAAGAAATATAACAATCAAATCTCTTTTTCATCCAACCTGTGTAAACTGGAATTATTTTTATTTAGTTCAGGGGACTCTCTTTTCTGTCCAAATGCATCTAATACATGAGTACATGTGCTACTGGAAAGCGTCCTACGTTACAATTCATTACCATATGTGACAAATTGTAAAAGCTGTACAGAAGAAGCAGCAATAGCACAAGTCCTTTAAACAAACCAAAATACAAGTCAGAATCTAGATAATGCCTTGATAATATTTAGACTGAAAAGTTAAAAAATTATTACAAGAGACTTACTATATCAACATCCATAATGAAAACAGATGAACGATTCCCTTTTGTAGAAGGCTGTAGGCACCCAAGGTTGGGCAGTGATCTCACAAAGGGTACCCAAAAACTATCCAAACAGTAGTTCCTCTCCTGGGGCAATCTTCTATCCTCTTATGTTTGGTACTAGAAACATTGTGGCACCCAGGAATCTGACAAGGGAACTATTTCTGCCTTCACTAAAAATTTTTTTTGGAAGTTTTTTCAGCTACATCAGTTCCATGATGCAGTTTACTGCATGCCACTCGAACACTGAAGGTAGCTGAGACAACACAGTACTAGTCTTTTTAGCAGTAATTTCACACAATCACTTTGAGGTAAACATCACCTCATTGTGTGAATGTCTGCTCCTGCAGCAGCAGTGCTGATAATCCTCTGTACGGGCCCTGAGACTGCAGTCACTTCACATTCTGTCAGTTTTCGCTACTACGTAATTTGAGTTGTACTCAAACAGTAATTCACGTAAGAAAAATATACGTATCACATCCTCTTATCCAAACAAGCCTCCTCCTTTTAACGTACCATTTAAAAAACCGTAAAACAGAAGCAAATTTTTTCGGAACCCACCTGGTAATTCTGCGTAGTGACAGGAGGTGGTGGTGGTGGAGCTTCTTGCTGCCTCTGCGCGTAACCATAATCTGTGGCTGTGTGCGCTGTAGGATAGCCTCAATGTGCGGCCAGCTGCAACAGCTACGGGAGCAGGCCTGGCTACTGCAACTGTGGCTGCTGCTGGAGCATAAGCTGCAGTAACCGTGTGAGCAGCAACTGGTGCCTGGTGGACGGTGTAGCTAGCAACTGTAGTTGGATGGGAATAGGCTACACCCGAAGCTGGCTGCTGGCTATGTTGGAAAAAGGCAGTAAGTAATAATTAGATTAATTCAACATACTAAGCTAATGCGTACAAATTTCAAAATACCAGATTTGATTAATACTTGTGTGTTCCACAAGCAGACCTGGAGCAGGTATCTACATACACACTTTAATGTCTTTTATCAGCTCTCTTCCACCCCAATTAAAAAGGCTGTATCATTCTGAAGTTTCTGTGGATGCAGACATACTGCGCAGGTGATGATTTGCTTAGCGAGGGGGACGTTTGTGCTGCTTTTTTCAAGCAGTGGAAGACAAGTCTTTCATTCAAAATAATACACAAGTCTTAAGCTGTTGTATTTTCATTACCAGGAAGTTTTAAAATGCTTTAGTAGTTCTTCAATAAAAATGATATACCTGTCAAATTAAGAAAAATACTACGTTTCTGTAAGAGCTCATTACTGACCTGCATGTGCATGAAGTTTTTCAACAAACCGTATTAAAGTAATGAGATTTTAAAGACTTCCAAGAAGATTAGCTCAGAATCACAGAATGGTTTGGGTTGGAAGGGACCTTACAGACCATCTAGTTCCAACCCCCCTGCCATGGGCAGGGACATCTTCCACTAGACCAGGTTGCTCAAAGCCTCATCCAGCCTGGCCTTGAACACTTCCAGGGATGGGGCATCCACAGCTTCTCTGGGCAACCTGTGCCAGTGCCTCACCACCCTCTCTGGGAAGAAATTTTTTTTTTTTTTTTTAAAGGCAGAGACACTTTAAACACAGACTTCTAGTAGGGGACTTCTGCCACAGAACTTGAGAATTATAAAAGCTGCCCCACTCGCTTGTACAGAAGCCCAGAGCCTCACAGCATGAAGCGTCAAAAGAAGAGACAGTCAGGTCGAGCTCTAAGACTGCTACCAGAGCTCTGGCCATCTTCCAGGCACGTGCAGAGACTAATCTGCCTGTCTTAATATTTGCAGGTAGGACATTAATATGTGGCTGTTTACTAAGAATGAGTAAATATTAACAGCAGAAACAAAACCCGATGGCTTCAAAGGTTTAATTATTTGAACAGAAACTAATATTTTTGTCCTATATTGATGTGTAACCGTGCATTATGATTAGATGCTTAGAACAGGGGTTTTTTTAATTTTTAAACACATAAAGTGAATCAGACAAAATATCACTATCTGGAACAATGATATGAAGCAGGGATTCAATGATGATTCTGAACTTTTTAGTACACTTCCTGCATTGTTGTTCAATAGTTTTTAAGAATTGCCACAGGACTTTAGATCTCTACAGCACTATTAAAGGATAATTCAAAACCAACTCCATGCCTATCAAGCAGGTAGTATCCCTCATGTTTCAGAAGAAAATAGAAAAATTAAATCTCACTTGAAGCAAACATACTCAGTGGCAAAATGGAACTGCAGTATGGTTATGCACAAAACCAAAATGAACAAGTTACAATATTTTTTTGCCAGAGACTGCAATATAATCTCTGACAGATCTACCAGAAATAAAGCATCTTTAACTATACATACTATTATTTTTGCAAAAGACATTTCCAATGCTCCCTTGTGTTTAGTAATTTTGATTTATTCTCAGAAAAAATGATTGCCATTTTAATTACAGCAGAACCCAGTAACTTCTTTATATTGAACAAAGAAAAAGAAAAAAACCAAAACCAACCAAACAACCAAACAAAATCCCAAAACCACCCCACCCCATTCTTACAGTAGAAACAGACAAAGTTTTATTACTATTGGACTTCCACCCCTGGACTCCACTCTCTTCCCATTGTAGGTCCCTGACTGCTTAAAAGACCAAGTGCATTCCATCCAAATTTAATTCAGCTGTGAGTTGTACTCACAACTATGTTTCATTTTATGTTCTATTTCTTAGGATAACAGTAAGAGAAGAAGACCTAAAACACTTTGGTGTAGCTCCCACCACTACGTGAAACAATTCCTCCTACTTGACATGCATAGGAAGATTCTCTGTTTTGTCAGTTTCAGCTGAGAAATCAGACTCCACCAAAAAATTCAGGAAAACTATTTTATGATGGTAAAAGTGAATCACAATCTATAAAATCAGACTTCATTCCCTACCTAACTAACAGTACAGAAGTGTAAAATATTCACAAATTCTGAGTTAATGATCATTATCATACATATCTACTAAAACCACATTAAATGGAGAAAACAGACAGCAGACTGTTTTAACTCAGACTACAGATGAACACATCAACAGTTCAATACTGACAACAAGGCAACTCTTGTTCCACCCTATCCCCACTTCTTCCTTCCTCCTATACACCAAACCCGGCTATGCCATCTTATTCCATCCTTGGTGTGATTTCTGCTACCTGTCAAGCTATTCAGTGCACTGATTTAACTCAGTAATCTAGCATAACATGATTTTTTTTTTTGGCTGGGCTCGTTTTCTAATATGGTAGAAATGTTAGAAACACTGGAGCTTACAAAGCGTCTTCTGAGTGCCAGAACCCATGTAAGTTATACATAGGGAAGCAGGGAAAAAACAAATGGCATGAGGAGATGGAACAGGAACCTGTCCAGGAAGCATTAACTTGGTTCTTCCAAGTTTCATTAACAGTGCTAGATTACAAAATGGGATTCAGTGCTCACAACACACTATGAAGTAATAGTACCAGTCAGTTTATCAAAGAAAGTGCTTTTGTTCCCAGAATATATATGATTAAAGCTACCTCACAGCTTTCAGAATTTAATATTGCGAAGAGATGACGGCCATTATCTGCAGGACTATTAACAAGACTCTGGTACAGACAGTTTCATTTCTTCTGTGCTATATTTGTAATGAGATTTCTTGTCATGGTATAGAATTAACAGCCCAATCATTTGTTTTACAAGGCCAGTACAGTTCTATGACCATGTTTACTTTAGCAAACCTGTTCCCCTTGCTTCTGCAACATCATGCAGAGCTAGTGATCGAGTTTGCAAGACTGCAATAAAAATATTCCACAATTGACTGCTTATTCCCTTTTAAAAATTATTTTACAATATGTTACAGTAATTCATGGTGACATCTTTGCTAAATTTATGACATTCCTTTTTTCTCTCATGGTCTTACTGAAAATCTTTTAACATTACAATGACCAGACATTTTTATGCAATTAATTTCCATTAAAATTTTTGTGCCAACTTCTCCAATTAACTTTTTGAGTTTTTATCCTTGTTTGGTGATTAGTGCCTCATGATGCTTGCTGAGATGAACTTAACTCCTACATTATTTTGCCAGATCACTATTCAACTGATATTTCTTGCAGCTCATCTGTGTACCTCTGCTAGTATTATCTACTTTTCTTTGACTACAAATGGCAAGAAACACATGCATCATTTCAGATGAAATAAATTCTAATATCCTTATTAGCATGTTTGAGTTCAGGGAATTCCTGCTCCTTTATATGAAATGATATGTAGTCCAATTGGCTGGAGCACCTCTGCTACAGGGATAGGCTGAGAGAGTTGGGGTTGTTGAGCCTGGAGAAGAGAAGGCTCCGGGGAGACCTTATAGCACCTTCCAGTGCCTGAAGGGGCTACAAGGAAGCTGGGGGGGACTTTTTACAAGGGCCTGTAGTGACAGGACAAGGGGAAATGGGTTTACATTGAAAGAGGGGAGGTTTAGATTGGGTATCAGGAAGAAATTCTTCCTGGAGAGGGTGGTGAGGCACTGGAACAGGTTGCCCAGAGAAGCTGTAGATGCCCCATCCCTGGAAGTGTCCAAGACCAGGCTGGATGACACTTTGAGCAACCTGGTCTAGTTTAAGGTGTCCCTGCCCATGGCAGGGGGGTTGGAAGTAGGTGATCGTTGAAGTCCCTTCCAGCCTAAATCATTCTGTTATTCTATAATTACTCATTAGGTGAATGTTAAAAATCACAGCATAATTTAAATTGAAAGAAAGATGTGGATGCCATCTGCTCTAACCCTGTGTCCAAACCACAGCTGGTTTCAAAGTTACATTAGGTTTCTCAGGGCTTTCTCTGGTCAGGTCCCAATCATCTCCAAGAAGAGAGATGCATGCTCTAGACAACCATGTTTGAGCAGCCTGTCAAGATTTTTTTCCTTAGTTTATAAAAGCTTCAGTTTCAAAAGCAAATGAGTTATAGACCAACATTTATATAAGGCAAACCCAATTTGTGACCATTCAATTTCATGTAACTTCCTATTACAATTCTTAGAGTTTTAATTTACTACCAAAATAAATACAATTCTTTGACTTAAGGATTTATGGGTGAAGAAGTTGGCAGCTTTAAATCACACTTTCCTGTAATGCTACAATATTACCTTCTCTGCCAGATATTTTCATTCAAAAAGAATATATTATATTCACACCACACCCATTTCTTCAGCTGATCCTAATAATAACAGTGCTTCTGCACCAAGCTGACTGTTTTGTAGGAAAAACCACACATTCTTCAATACTCATCTTCCAGCTCAGATTTCTATTTTACTGGCTCTTCACTATCGCAGCCAGAGCCAGTTTACAGCCTACATGTTGCACTCAATCGTTCTGCTCTAGATTCCATAGATGCATGTTTCAATTACAGAAGGCAGTTTCCAGCACCTCACCTATTGTGTGGTCTCTCCCTACATGCCCTAAACTGCTACATGCATATCCCTACTTTCCCATGGTCTTTGCTTCCTCCTCCCAAATAAGCTAGCTTTTATTAATTTTTAAACCCCAGTGTATATCTGGCTTGCTCTCATTCACCACATCCTGAAGTAACTTCAAGACTGAGAGAATTAATTCTTTATTCACAATTACAGTGCATGAGAAAAAATATTTTTGGTAAAACACCTTTGACTCAAATCTTTGAATAACACCTATTCTAATTTCTACTGACATTAATGATGGGAAATAATAATCTTTCTGATGCACTAGCATCAGAGTGTTACATATGATGAAATACCACTATGGTATTACACCTCCTAAATAAGACTGTGTATCTTTGTTCTCACTGATCTCCAATTCCATGTCAAACTGATTTTCTGGAGGTGAGAGGCGATACTGGCTCACAGACTTGCAGAATGTGACCCAGAGCAAAGGCCACAGCAAAAATGGGCCTTGTCCACACTGCTGTCTGGTGTATGAAAGTACTTTCATGAAGTGAAAGTTCGTTTTGCCAAGATAGGTGTGTTTTGCCCTGGCACGTTGCAAGGGGGACATAAGACTAATACTGCAACTCCTTTCATGATAGCAACATCTGCTGTGTACACTGTGATTCTGAAACTTGTACAAATCCTTTTCTCATTTGCAGTTTCCACTCCAAAATGCTGAGGCAAAGAGTTATGAAGATCCCCCTGCTCAATTCTACACCACAAAATCCATTAAGCTATAGTATAGCTTTACAAAAAAAGTGTAATTCTAAGTAGATACTTAGCCAGGAGAATTCCAGCCTGAACCCTTACATTTGTCCAAGTTGTAGTAAACACCAGCAACAAAGAGTCCACACCCTGAGAAGGAGGTCTCAGAAGGGAAGATATTAGCCATCACTACCTGCATATTAGTTATCAAAGTAACTAGATTAATTTCATATCTCTGGTGGAAATTTTTATTCCCCTTGTCAAAAACCAGCATATTCAGGAAGCAATTAAAAATCTTTTCTGAACTGCACAAAGATCTTCAATAAGGAAACCAGCATTGTTTTCTATACAGAAAAAGAAATAGGGACTTCCAAAGTGGAAAAAAGCTGTTAGCACATTTAAAATTATTAAGGCAGAAGCTGGCTAGGAGGCAGAAATTGCTGATCAATAGCAATTAATGAAGTACTGACATTCACCTAGTTCTCCAGTTACAAAATCACACAGGTTTGTCTAACTTAAGTAACTATATAATACAGGTTTGACAAAAAAAGCTTAGATGAGAACTTGTGTTATAACTATTAGATCTAATGTTGCAGAACTCTCATTCTTCAGTTACTTTTATATAGCAGCACTGATAGAAGGTCTGGATTTCCTGTGAAATACCAGGCCAAGAATGACAGAGAATTAGGAGCAAATAAGAAATAAATACTGAATTCCCTTCTGTATAACACTTGGCTTGTGTCCTTTTCAATTTCCAGTTATCGGCCTTCTCTAGTAGAAAAAAAGTTGAGGCTTATTTTTCTTATAAATTGGAAGTAGGAAGCTTCATTTATTTCTTGCACATTAACAACATCCAGAAAATACAGCACTTTGATATAATGCTATCTACTTTGCCAGGTAATAACTTCAGATGATTTAAGATTGTAAGATACTTCATTTTCCACAGTAAGGCATTTGTGGAGTAAATCATGCATTAAGAAACTTAATAAGGTATCTGCTGCAATTATCGTCAGAGGAATACACTTTGAGGAAAGCGTAGTCTGTTTTCATATACGATATATAGCACATAAAAGGTATAGAGAGAGAGGAATCACATAAAAAGTTTCCTATAAGCCCTGCTTCTCATCACACTGACTGATATAATTTAAAAAACAAAAATGAATTGTACTTCATGTGCATGTAAGCAAGAAAAAAATGCTGATCTCTAGTGGATCTCTGTACTAACAACCCCCCCACCCACACACATTAACACCATTGCTATTCCAGCTTCGTTTAGGGCACCAAACACTGAAAACTCTCTTCTTAGAGGCAAATAACATCTTTTTTTTTCTTTTTTAGTTTTCTGAAGAGTGCTATTTTGATACAGATTTAAGACCAGGGCTAAAACCAATTTTGTCGCTAACCAAACTACCAGCTTCCTCAGAAATTACAACTCCTAAAACATATTTCTTGCACATTTAAAGAAGTGATTTTCAGGCCAGATATAGCAAAACATTTAAGCTACTCTTAAAATATTTTTTTTAAACTACAAGTATCTTGAACTAAAAAAAACCCACCACTAATTAAGACATTTCTTGAATGGTAACTTTTAAGAACATTTGAACAATTTATCATTAAAGAAATCATATTTGTTGAGACCTACTTCCAGATTTATCAAAGTTTCATAGATTATTATATTAGTACCAGAATAGCAAAAAACTACAGTTTTTCAGTTTTTCTTTCAGGGACATGGCGACTGAAACAAGTATGACCTAACTGTACAAAAACTGAATGGGCACCACAGTCTGATGCCTCTTCATCCTAACCTAGGAAGAGGCACCACTAAATAACTGGTCAGATGAAGTTTCAGGTGTATTAATGGAACCTGGGCAAAGTAAAAACAAAACAAGAATAATTGTTAAAAAAAAAACAAAAACAAGTGAGGTTTTCTTCCTCCTAAATACACTTGACATTAAACAGCATAAAATGGTGAAATGAAGTATCACACTAGAGTAACTTGTAATTTAGAAGCAACTTTACTTACGTTTTTCTGGACCCTGTCACTCACTATGGGCATAAAATGTCAATAGAGACTGAATATATCTTTTAAGAACTTTAATAAAAAATTTTATTTCCTATGATTACAATTTGGTGAAGAGGGCAACTTTTGTAGCCACTAAGAAACCAAAGACAAGCCTGACAGCATGCAAATGTGCAATCCCATCTTGAATTTAGTGAAATTTCAGTAGCTCCTAGTAACATATTCTATGGCTTAACTAAACACAGCCTAAAAAACCAGTTATTTGTAGCAATTTTGAGTTTCCCTTCCAAGTTTCTAAAACCATCCTCGCATCGTTCCATTACAAATGAAAAATACTGACTGCTGCTAGACAGCTAAACCATACAGCATCAATAACTCACCTCAAAGTTTAATATCCTCCTATTTCCAAAAACAACCTTACTGCTTAGTTAATCTTCACATTTAGTCTCACGACCTGATTTAAATCCCATCAAATTCTGCAATGTTTTCCTCACTGTCCATCACAACATAAATGCAAGTGTCTGTAACAGTGACCAGTACATGCTGCCTATCTACCTCCCTTTAATCAGTTGCTCGCAATGGACAGCTCGTTGCCTATATGGCTTTCTTCATTATCATTGATTTTATTCAATCCTAGTCAACAGCCATGTTCAAAATCATAACACACAAGACAAAAAGAAATGAGCTTGAGGTGTTACTTCTGCCTGAAAAAGAAAACAACCACTAACATCTTCCTTGTCGAAATCACAGAATCAAAGAACGGCTGTGGTTGAGATTGGTGTTGACTTCTGGGGGTCCAATCTCACTCCAGTAGGGCCACCGAGAGCCACTCACCTAGGACCGTGTC
>NW_010255878.1:0-12143 GCF_000690775.1 Eurypyga helias
CCGGAGTTAAACCATGACAACATCAGAGAGCATGATGTGCAATTGATCCCATTTTAGGGGATGTCTTGCTTGCATTATGTAAGTCGGGTAAAACTCACCTGACTGACAGCCGTGGCTGTATTGCTCATTCCGCACAGCAGAAGTTGCACACCGTTCAAACAATGGGAGTTTGCACTGCCTGAGACTGCAGATCATATAAAGCTGGTTGGCCTAATTTGTGGAATCTGAACCAGCCACATCTGCTTTGGAGTATCCCAGAACTCATGCCCATCTGGCAGGGAAGTTCTACCTGTTAGGGCTCCCCACTTGAAAGAAGCCCTGCTAGAACACAGATTCCCTATCTACAGCCTTTGGGGACAGCTCTTTGTCACATCACTCTGTATGGATGTCTGTATAACTTTATGTTCAACTTTCAGTCATCCTGAGAGAGCAGAAAATATATAGAAGCTTGCATTCTGTGATGGATTTTCCATTGTAGAAACATTGTAATCAAAGTGGTGTGTGTTGTACGTAAATAGGAATTCTGATTTGGTGTTGATGAGTCCTTGTGCCTTGCAGGTCTACAAATTCACCAAGAATATCAAAGTTAGGACAGATTCCCATTCCCTTCCTCCCACCAAAGGGGTTGCTAGGGTTGAAACAACCACCTTCCATTGTTCTCTATGCTATGGGCAGTCAGATCCGTAGTGACACGATGGCCTCATGTTGATCGGAGGCGTGAGGTTCCAGTTCTCCTTTTGCTCTGTTTTATATGGTGCAGAAATTCACTGGATTGTTTTAATGACAAGAGAAGGAGGTGGGGAAGCCTGCCATTTGACTTGTCTCTTCTTACTATTGTTCTCATTTTTGCCTGTCTGCAATGCCATTGTTTTTGTCAGTGTAATAGGTTTGTCTGTATTATTTAATGAAAAACAAATAGTCCCAGTCAGGACCCTAGAACCAATGCAGAGTTTTCTGTAAAGGCTTTTTCCAAAGGAGTTTTAACTCATTTTGTCTTGAGAGCAATCTAGTAGAGATTGCAGTTTGGGAAGGTGTCTTTCCATCCATTGTTCCATTTACGTAAGCTTTAGTGCCTAGTGGTTAAATTGGAATATTAAATGGCATTTATTTCTTTGATTCAATTTGTGCAATCAGAAAATTAAAAATGCAGAACAGGATTTTAACTAGTCGATATCTGTTGGGAGGGTGGGGAGACCTTGTAATTAGTGGAGCTGGCCAACAATGTGAGAAATCCAAATTAAATTGAGGGCCCTTTTCCTTATTACTCTCATTAAACTCATGCCTCTACTTAGCTCTGTGACATTTACAGTGGAGTGTTATTTTGAGGCAATTGCTGTTAAGTTGTTCTGACATTGTTTCTTGTTGTATGAAATGGCACATAATGATATTGTTCCATCTCAAACATGATGGAAAAATAAAAGCTCTGAGATATTCTTAATTGCTCTATGGTAGGATAGCTACGTATAATTATAGGTAAGTGTGGTGAAGGACCAAGGGGCAGTATGTAAAAACTGGACTGCATTACAATTACTGGTTTTGGCATAAGTATGTCAGGTAGGAGCATGTTTTAAAAAAAAGGAAGTATGGATTAAGTTATCTCTTACTGGGAAAGTGCTTTTCTGTGTTTACCACGTGACTCAGAGAGATGGTGTCACTGAGATACGCTGCACATTAAGGGGAGTATCTCCACAGAGGATTCTCTGTCAAAAAAAATAGGTCAGTACAACCATGTTGACAAAGGTTCTTCTAGTGGAGGTCAATCTTGGCTGAATAGAAGCATCTTTTTTTTTCTTAAATACTCTGGTTATTATTTAAAATATTTATTATTTTAAAAAAGAATTGGTTCAATGTTTTTGTTGCTCTTGCTGTGTGTGCACATCTGGCTGACTGAATTTCTAGGAGATAAATCAGCGCATCCATTCACTGAGTTCAGAAAACAGATGGGCGCACAGGACAGCGTGTTAGAGCTCTTTTGGATATGTAAATGATTCAGGAGGGGTCAGATGTACCAGAGTAGTCTGAAGGCTTTGACAGTCTCACTTGTGTTACGCTACTTATTTTTTTGCCCTTATGTTGTTTCAGGTTTCAGTCACAGCCCGAGATGATGTCCCCTTCTTTGGACCCCCTCTGCCAAATCCAGCCATATTTAGAAAGGTTTGTTTCCCTGGTCCAGTGCTAAATGCCAAGGGAATGTGGTACATACCCTTGTGTTCTGAGTCAGTGTTGTCAGTCTAGCGAGATGACTTCGGAGGCCTAAAGAGTAGTAAGGCAGAGCTTCTCTCCTGTGATATTTTTATTACTGTTTTCATCTCCAGCCTAGTCTTCCTTTTGTTCCTGTAGAGTGCAGAGTTTCGTGAATTCCTCCTGGTCAAGCTCATCAATGCTGAGTACAGCTGCTATCGAGCTGAGAAGTTTTCTAAATTAGAGGTGCGTGTATTACCTGGGTGCTATCATTAAAAACTATAAAACTATATTACTGCCAGATTAAGAAAATACAATTTTTTTTTTACTTTCTTCTACTTCTAATTTTGTATTTCTTTAAAAAGTAAATGAAATGTGATGATACTCAGCTGTGTGATGCTTTCTTTGTATTTCACAGCAGGCACGATAGAATATGAACAGGTAGATTCTAATGTAAAGATGTAACCCTCACATAAGAATGGGAATATGATGTATACATTTTGCTGGAGGAAATTCTGTATTAGCTGAAACTCAGTATTGTGCTACAGGATGCATAATGATATCACTGATTTTGGTTCAGGGTACCAAAATTCTGTTCCAGACTCTGCTGCTTGCTGCCAATCCATGCCACTGTTTCATCACCTGTAAAAAAGTCCTGATGTGCCTTATGACTTGCTTTAGAAAGACTTTAAAAGGGCTGGCTATTCTATAATATATTGCATAACTATACAGCTAAAACCACTTCATACTGGTAAATGAATTTTGATGGTAATTTTTTTTTTTTTAATTAAAGGAGGATGTGAGACATTGCAAAAAACAGGAGAAAAAAAGTCCCTCCACTCCCAATAATAGCTGTGTTTTCCATCCCAATGTTGATGCAGGAAAGAACCCGGAGTGCCCTCTTGGAGAGCCTTTTTGAGGAGCTGCAGCTTCGCAGCCGCAGTATGATGGGATTGCCCATAGGGGAGGATAACAAGATAGAGAACGGCAGTGGGGGCTTCCTTGAGAATTTCAAGGTGAGCCATTGAGTCCTTACCCAGTTGCACACACTTTTCTCATGCTCACTGTGTGTCCCTTCAAGGAATATCGACCCTGCTGATCAGCTGTGCTTAGGGTGAGACAGAAAAAAGCCTTTCAATCCAGCAGCCTTTCTTTAGAGCACCTTCAGCTGTGCTTTATCAGACCTCTCAAGAAAAGACATTTTTCCCCTTCCTGTGCTCCTTTCTACAAAACTATAGCATGGTCCAGGGTGGCATTCCGTACTGTCAAACTCTTTATGCTTCATGCTGGTGTCTAGTGTCAGATGGGGTTTCACTCCATGACTTACAGAAAAAGGATTGTTTGCAAGAGGAATTGTAATAACTAGTAGCAAGCAGCTTTCAGTTCCTACGGCAGATGTCTTTAATTTCATTTTAATTGTAACAAAAAGAGTTGCAGGAGCCACTGCAAGGGAATTTCTAACATATCTGTGAGTGCTCTGTCTAGAAAAGCTATGATGTGTTACTTACGCTCAAAAAGCCAGAGTTAATTTACCTTCAGTGTAGATGACACTTTTCCTTCTTTTATTTTTTCTCTCATAAAACAGGCTCAGGTGACAGAACTTACTTTTAAAAGGGATCAAGGTGATACGAGAGAGCAAAGTTTTTGTACGAACAGTCAAACTGAGTTTTGAACTGATTTTATAGAGAGAATCTTATTTCTCTTTTCTGTCTACTTCCCCTTCCCCACTTCTGTAGGAAGTGCCTCACCACTTCTTTTATATAATAAGTTCTCTGACTGGACAGAGAGACACATTGTAAATGGCATTTTTCCCAAGACCTCCACCTGCTTTGTGTGGTGGGCTGGTTGGAGTCGTTAAGGGCTGTGAAACTAATCCATTCACTTACAGGTTTGGTAGCTATATACATAGCTTTGGTCAGAGCTGGGATGTTTGGTGAGGTGTATTTTTATGTACAGTCAGTCTACCCTGGCTTTGCTGCGAATCAGGAATTTCATACCTATCCATGTCTCACAATAATTATCCCAAAATAGTCTTTTCTGGCTTCTAGGAGATGCTGTGATTTGCATGTCATGTATGCAGATGACCTTTGGAAAAGGCTGAGTAAACTCAGGAAATGATTTTTCAAATGCTGCAGATTCTGATAGAGCTGCTTTCCGCTTGGAACCAGCACTCAAGTTCATGCAAGACTAAACCTTACAGTCTTCAACAGGAGTTTAATTTTGCATTTCGTAGCCTCTACTGGGTAGGACTGCTTCAGCTGATGCTGTCTTACACAGTATGCTGGGATACTGGTAGGGAATCTATTGCAAAGGTACAAGGGAAGTGAAAGTACTACCTGAAGGGGCTACAAGGAAGCTGGGGGGGACTTTTTACAAGGGCCTGTAGTGACAGGACAAGGGGCAATGGGTTTAAATTGATCGTGGGGAGGTTTAGATTGGATATCAGGAAGAAGTTCTTCACAGAGAGGGTGGGGAAGCACTGGGACAGGTTGCCCAGAGAAGCTGTGGATGCCCCATCCCTGGAAGTGTCCAAGGCCAGGCTGGATGAGGCTTGGAGCATCCTGGTCTAGTGGAAGGTGTCCCTGCCCATGGCAGGGGGGTTGGAACTGGATGATCTTTGAGGTCCCTTCCAACCCAAACCATCCTGTGATTCTATGATTCTATAAGTAAAGAATATACTTGAGGAAGGGTTTATCCCTGGCAGTGAGCTTCGTGAATAAGCTAGGACCAAAAATAGGTAATATCTAAGATGCTGCCTTTTAGGAGTTAGGATTTCTGTGGTTCTGGTGTTGGTCTGTCACAACTTCCCACCCGATCTGTGGTGGTTTTCGTACTGCCCTACCATGTGCATGTCTATATGTGTATCTGTGTTTGTCTGTTTCCCTGCCTCCCTTCTGTTCAGCGGGTGATCAGAGGTCGCAGCCAGAGCCTGGATACCATGGGGATATCCATGAGAAAGCAGCAGCCAGCCACCCTGCCCAGCCGCCCAACTACAGCTGGCCTTGCTCTCAGCCAGAGTGTCGCCGAGGGCCCTAAGGCCATTGCCGCGGTAAGGTATTCGGATGGGCTGTAAGAAGAAACCTGGCGTACCTTTGTGACCCACCCATACGTTTTGGTTTTTTTCTCTTTCCCTCAATGTGAATCTATTTTTATTGTATGATCTCATTTCACAAGTGGTGACACTGTGTTGCAGTCTGTTTTGTCTCTGCCTGTCTCCAGTCCCAGTTCATCTGTAACCTAGAGCTGAGATTGATACAGTCTGGGAGAAGAAATCCAAACATGGTTCTATATCAGAGTTTCTCTCTGAAATCCTGGATTAGATCCTGTACATTGCCATTCCTTAAAAAACTGCATGCACTGTAGTTTGACCAGAATGGTACTGTGTTGTCATACGGCGGGAGCTGAGAACATAAGGACACTAGATCTATTTTCTTCAGTTTCACTGATCGTATTCTTTTCTGTGACATAAACGGGTGCACAGTGTTTATTGTGCTGTAAATAGACTTTGCATCTTGGGAACAAGCAGGGGAATTAATGAAGTGATAAAAAGAATGAATATTTCTAGTCACTATCAGAGATGATCTTATTTGATAGCACTAGTAAACGTATGTCAGCAGTGTCACCGTAATAAATCCATGACAAATGTTTCCAGAGATGTTTCTGATACTGGAAATATGGTTACCTTGGCCAAAATGCATCCAGCTGATTGTGGTCTCTGCACTAGTGATGTCAATACAGGCAAAATACAAAAACCATCTTGGACTAAGCCAAGAAGGTGCCTTTCTGTGTGAAAATTTCATGGTGACAGTTTGCTCAGTTGTATGCATTCTTTATGTCAGCACAACAAAGTCAAAGAATAGTAATGACTTGGGTTTCCTGCCTCCTTCTCTCCTTTAACTTCTAGTTTTCTCTACCTTTCTGATTCTGCCTCTACTTCTCTCATCATATAGGGATACCTCCCTTCCTGAACCTCTGATACTGGCTGTGTATCTTGTTTTGCCTTTGTTTCTCTCTCTCTCTTTCCCGTACACCTTTGTAAGCCCTAGCTTTTCTTTCTCGCTGACAGAAAGTACTCCGTCTTGCACTGTTGGAGCTGGACCATGCTATTGTATTGTAAAGGAGAGGATCTGGATCCACATCGAACTCCCTCTCCCATGCTTCCAGTTCTCCACAATTTTTCCTGTCTTGTTCCCCTCCCTCCTTTCTGTCACACTTTCCTTTTTTCTAGTCTTTTGCCTTGCCTGGTAGGAGCCCATCCCATACTCGAGTCAGCCGCTTCCATGGGCGACGGAGTAGTGCCATTGGCATTGAGAACATACAGGAGGAAAAGAGGTATGAGCTGTACGAAGATGAAGCAAAGACAGGAAAAATCAGGAGGAGAGGAGGACAGGGAGGTAGAAAGACTCAAATGAGGACAGGAAGGGAATTGACATGAATGAGAACCGAAATGGAAATGGTTTGAATGGGAAGGAAAGCCTGATTATCAGCTAATGGAGAAACGGACAATTGACAGAAACAAACAAACCAAAAAAAGGACATTAGGAAATGGGGAGAATCAATATTTGAGAAAGAAGGGAGGAGGTGGGTGGAGGAACATAGTAAGGTGGCTCATTGTGAAAGAAAGGTGAAACACTGTGCAGTACGATCCAGGACTCTTGGTTTTCATGTTCTGTATTCACCACGCTTAGCTAAGACAGATGAAATGCTTTTACTTGGGAAGAGGGAAGTGGGTGCTTGGTTTGTTTTCATGTTAAAATCTTCAATTAGACAAAACTTCCAGGATCTTTAAAAAAAAAGTAGGGTTTTTTTTGTTTGTTTGGGTTTTTTTTTAAGCTTTAAGTAAAAACAACTAGTGTTTAACTTGGATGGCTGGAGAAATAATTACAATTAAGGGGTAACGTACAGGTTCAAAGTGTGATTTGGCATATTTGACAGCATTATAACCATTCAAAAGTTGTCTACTGGTCACAGGAGATTATTTGGTTAAATCAATGAATTTGTCTCCGCTCTAGCTGAGACACCTTTTTAAGATAATAAAGAATCACAAAAGTCACATGCCTGCTGCATCTAATACACAGGTTTCCTCATTGCAAGAATTCTAGGAAACAGCTTGAAGAGCGTAAAAGGGGAAAAGTCATCTTTAATGTGGAAACTAGTGATTTTACAACAGGAGGAATTACTACATTTCCACTTCTTTCCAGTTATTCTCTTGAAACTTTTCCTTATGAGGTGCCTATGACCTAGGGGGAATAAAAATGGTATGGAACTTTCTTTGAGGAAAGTAAAATCTCCGGAAACAACTTCCTTGTAACAGTCTAAGTTGACACAGTAACCCCAGCTCCTCACTAGTGTTGTATGTTAGGCAGCTGTGCCCCTCAGTCTGTTACTTTGTGTCCCACATTCTTCACTATCTCCTTAAAAGATCTCTAAAAGGTTTCTACAACACAGAAAAACCCTGGAAGGTTTTTTTGCCCCGCTCTTCGCTGGAAGGGGATTGGTGACTTGTTGTGTTTATTTAGATTTCCTTCTGTTTATCTGTAATTTTAGATATAAGGAACAGTGAGCCTTACCTTGTGTTTTGTGAAAGACTTTTTGGGTAATTCTTGGAGGTGCAGTTTCACTAGCAACTGGTCTGTTCTAGCAGTTCACTGCTACTGAAAAGCAGACATCAAACTTTTCCCTGCCCAGTGTCTCTTTTCACTACCCAATCCTGTCCTGTTCCTTGTGGTGGCTGAGAGGCTTAGTGAGCCCTGCATGCAACTGATTCAGCCCGTTAATCTAACAGAAAAAGTATCAACCTTCTTTCATTGGATTAATTGTCTGCCAGGTTCTGCCGTGAACTGGCTCACGGGGAAGTTGGATGGGTAGCAGGACTGATAGAAAGCACACTCCGCAAGAATGGAGGAAGCTAGAGCAGGGCCTCTGTCTGGCAACAGTGAGCTCAATGTGTCATGTGTGACTTCACCCCGAAGCTGTAGTTGAATGATATGCAGGCTTTGATGACCGAGCTGACCCTGTCCATCCTGCTTGTTCATGTGTCATCGAAGGTTCAGGATTGGTTTAGTTTCAGGATTGGGTTTTGTCAGGATAATTTCCTGTCTTACAAATAGTTGTATTAGCACAGGTGAGGGGATGAGGAACTGTGGTGTGAGGGGTACAGGTAGGATCAACTGACCAAGTGAGCAGAAGAGGAACTTTGTGAACCCCATCACTGAAGACACACCCAAAAAAACCCAAAAACCCACCAGCAAAAAAACTGAGTTGATTAAACATACCCCACTTTTCAGTTACTCACAGAGAAAGCTTTCTTCAGAATACCTTGACAAGTGTTAGAAGAAATAAAACTATTGTAACCATCCTGAAACAGGGAAATTTGCTGAATCATTTTTCTTTATGCAATAAGTATATAAGGTCTACACACACCCAAAAAAAACCAAAAACCCACCAGCAAAAAAACTGAGTTGATTAAACATACCCCACTTTTCAGTTACTCACAGAGAAAGCTTTCTTCAGAATACCTTGACAAGTGTTAGAAGAAATAAAACTATTGTAACCATCCTGAAACAGGGAAATTTGCTGAATCATTTTTCTTTATGCAATAAGTATATAAGGTCTAATCAATCCTAAAGCTTCTTAAGACCAATGAAATGGGGAGGGTAGAAGAAAAAGATGAAGAATTAAAGGAGAATACTGAAATTAATATAGGCTTTTATATCAATTCAAATGGAACTTAAAGTTGGCCATTTCTAATATATTGCCTTCAACAGGTCACATTTAAAAAGACTGCCCTTTGCAATACAACTGCATTTGCTTCCCTTTCCTATGTATATGAGAGATCCAGCTTTCTATTGTGGCTTGTCAGGAAGTTTTAGAATAAATAGTGGTTAACTCTGGCCCTGGGATATAGTTGGCTTCTCTTTTCTCCCAGCAGAGACACTGCAGAAAGGATACAGAAGGTGCTGGACAGTCCAGGAAGTTTCTTGGACCTGAAGTCTGATGGATCGTCCAGTCCAAGCTCCCCAGACTTCCCTAGCAGGAAGAGCAAGTGAGTTGAAAATAATTTTAATATATGAAAGATGCTCAGTGTGTGGTGTTGGCTTAAGTGTGGTGCGTGTCTTGCTCTGTTGGAGGCTTTACTGAGATGTGTACGTCAGGCATTGCACTGTCTTAAAAGTTAGATGGCTGGATCACAGTAATTCAGAGCATGTAGGTGAGGAACTCAGCTTTCTTAAACAGCCAGTGAAGAAAGATTAGAACACTTAAAGGTGGCTGTATCTTTTATATATCTTAGCTTGCATCCCACAGGATACACGAAGCCCTAGCTCTCCAGTTATCCATGCTTACTCATCTATAGGTTTCCTCTGTAGTTTGCTCTGGAGTGATTTTGGAGCTTCATGGAGAAGCTTGGACAAGGGTATGTTGGGATGTTGCGCTGTACTCAAGTTCTGTACCTTTAAGTAGGATTCATGCTGTTGCTCCCAACCAGCATGCACTAGCCTGCTTTCATTCTCCCAGGGTGTTACAGCAGGGTCTTATGTGTTGCACCTATGTTTCTTCACTAAAGTGTGCTATACCACACCCAGTGTTCTCCTGCAGAACACTTCCTGCAGTAGTCTGCAACACAGTCCGCCAGTTTCTGGTGTGAAAAACTTGAAAAAGGTACTTTACTGGTAGTGCAGCTTTGCTGTTGCTAAGCTGTATTATGCTGGGATATGATCCTTTCTAGGATACTTCTGGACTTCACAGGAATCGCACGCTGATATTTCCAAGACTCCAGAGCAGCCTGTCTCTAAATCCAAGATGCAGCTGACTTTCTGGAACAGCTTGCCACACCTGATTTTTTTCGTGAGAACTTGGATGAGACCTGTGCCAAAAAGGGCACCAAGTACTTTGTAGCAGGTCATGTCCCTTTCTCAGGACTGGGACTGCCCTAAGAAAATTGCAGGAGGCGCTCTAGAGCCAGGCCTCTATGGTTGTGGATTCTCCAGGTGCTGAGTCTGACAAGGAAGGGCCTTCCAACTAGATCCAATGCTCCCTAAGAATTACAGGCTGGTGACTATCTGCAGTAGTTCAACTACCCAATTGTATGCTGTAGGACTGCCCTGAATTTTGTCACAGTCAAGGTGTAGAGTTCTGGTAAGTATGTTGTTGTAATACTAGTTTCTGGGTTGGGTTAGTGTCCAAAATTGTGGTGGGGAGGAGGATGGGAGCACAGCTAGGAGATACACAGACCATTTAAGATTCTAGCTCTGGTAGACAATGACGAGAGGATGCAGGACATGGAACCACTGATCGGTCAGCAATGCTTACCTTCCATCACTACCACATCACTCCACCTCCTCTTCCTCATCCTGCCATGGACCTTGTTGGTGAACTGGCTAGGCACGTGTGAGGGACTCTTGCTCCGATTAGGTAGCTGAAGTAACCTTGCATAATCAGCAAGAATTTTGCCTAGTAAGAAAACATGTGTTATCTTGGCTAGTCCTGATTACCCTGCTGTGAAAGGTGTGCATATCCTGGGAAAAAATGATGAAACTTTCCTGACATCTGTTCCTGATTTCTGCATTTGATTGTGGACTTCCTGTGCTTCCCAACCCCCATATTCTATTTATCAGCTGGGAGGTGAGCCAGCTGCAATGGCTGTTTCCAACGGGTATCACATGCTTTCAGAGAGCAAGTGGAGCATGGAGTTTTACTAAAAACACTTGCATGAATATTGAGTATGCACAAGAGGCATGACCGGTACAATTTGGCAATCTGTCTGCTTCTGTCCCCAGGATCCTCTCTCTGCATCTTTTTTCCAGTCATGGACTCAAACCCACTTGTATGATCACCAGAAAAAGTCTTTAGACAGTTGTGGTGGTTTAGCCCGTTACTGGACAGTTTTTTTACAGGGTGGGACGTAGCCTGGAGTTTTGCTCAATGGATGATTAGCCAGAGTTAGAATTGTGATTTCAGAGTTAGAGTCCAGCCCACGTGCAGTCGTATCATCTACATCCCATCTGGGACAGGGAATCAAGGACACATGTAATTCCACCACGTAAAGCACACCATTTTCACCAAGATAGTATTAGCACAGCATTGCAGACACAGGCTAGGAGTGTAATTCTAAAATTCCATACTGGAGACAGTTCTACTGAAGTTCTACTGAAACAGTCTGCTTATTGTTTATTCATTGTGGAACCACAAATCAGGATCATGATATAGGCATATTTCTAATGCAAAAAGAGTTCCAGCTGGTTCTAGAGTTATTCCCGCAGCCCATATTAAAAATGTTATCCCTGGGAGTGTCTCATCAATCTGTTCATAGCTCTCTCCAGGGACTGGTGTCATGGGAAATTTCTCTATCGCAAAAATGTGCAGCGTGTTGCTGCTGGTCTTAAATAATCATTTCAGATTCCAGACTTGAATAGTCAAACTCTTCATCTGCGTTCTACTAACACCAACTTGAAAATAAATGCAAAGGGAACACGTAAATATTGATTAATTATTTTAGAGTAGAGATAATGCAGCACTTTCTGTCCTCACGTGCTGATTTCCAACACGCCCTTCTGCAGGGATCAGTCTGCAATACATGAAACCACATTGTTCACCTGAGCTAATGTTATTTTCTCTCCCACATGCAGGGACAATTGTCCTCTTTTTTTTTTTTTTTTCTTCCTCTCTCTACTGTCCAGATGTCCTTACAAATAATCCTTCTTCCCAAGGGACAAACTCAAAAGAATGAACCCAGCCTAAGTAACCAGGTAGCAAAACTCTTCAGGATCAGTTGGCTTTCTGGGTTGCCCCTGAAAAGCCAAACACTGTACTGTGTATACCCAAATCCAAGGAAAAGTACATGGTTTTTTTTGTGTGTGTGTTTTCCCTCCTCAGACACATCTGAGTGGGGACATCAAGCCAGGCAGGAATTCACCGGATGCGTCTCAGTCATTGGTTATCTCACTGAAGATACTGGCAAGACC
>NW_010255878.1:12163-30390 GCF_000690775.1 Eurypyga helias
AGGAATGCACCGGATGCGACTCAGTCATTGGTTACCTCACTGAAGATACTGGCAAGACCTCTGGGGTGAAATGAGAGTCCTGGCTAAGAGGAGCATGAACTTACTTAGAGGACCTCAAGGACTGTGGAGAGACCAAGTGGCACCAAGTAATGCTCCACTGGCAGTTCCCGGAGCAGAAATCCTGGGAAAGGGAGACGGACAGATAGCTTCTATTGGAGCATTTTGGCTCTATGCTCTTCCCATTGCCCAGTCAGCAGCCACTGAACCAGCCACTACTAATGATGGGGAAAGGAGGCTACCTTGAGTGCCACCCCTTCTCTTCCCCTCCCCTCAGATGAGCAAGAAGAGAAGAATTTGTCCCATGGAAGGCAAGAGCAGAACATGATTCCACCTCTGTCTCTAGTGCCTCGGGATGGCATAGGTCGGGAAGTGCAGTGCAGAGAATGAGGATGGAGAAACCTGCTGAGGAGATACTCTGTGGAAATCTAGGTCCCAGCTCACTTAAATTCATGTTATTGATTTGTTCTGCCAAGGGTGAAGCATGTTGGCCTTCATTTCCTCCAAAATTTATTTCCTACTCTCCTGAGGAAGTATCTTTGGCCTATATTGGCCCTATCTTTACTGCTCTCCCTGTTGCATGCTGGCATGTAATGTGCCTGGGGCTTTAGGTTTCATTACTGCTTGTAGGTCAAGACTGGCCACATTTTGCAGCGTTTCTGAAGGAATAAATATATTTAGTATGTTAAAGGTGTCTTATCTTTCTTTCCTCTTAGCTTTTGGGGGTTTCGTAATGGTTTTAAGCACTTCTTTTAAGCATCTCTCTCTTATTGGCCGGTCTTTTGTGCAGGCACTGAGTATTTCCCCATGAATGTTAGGCCTACGTGCACAGTGCACCTTCTACCATGTGAGCATATCAGCCTCATGGACTGCTCTTTCTCCTAGATGGCTGCAAGCAGTGGATCCCAAATTCTGAGCTGTGAGAAGCTGACATTAAGGTTCTTTCTTGACAGATATGAAACCTGCGCCAACCTACCTCGGTGTCCATGACATTTGAGAGAGTGGTGGTCAAGTGATCCAGTACAGATGCTTTGAGTGTTCCCTTTATAATTGCCCTGTGGGAGCTAAAAGTCTAGTGGGATGGACCTACAGAAGCTGGTCTGCTGGCAGCTGGGCACATGCAAAATCACCAGGATGGGCATCCTGACCTAGGTATGTTCCTGCCTGTAAGCAGGAGGAGGGTTCTGATCTGTCTGTGCAAGTACTTGTCACGTGATCCCAAATAGTTTGGCATGGAGACATCCTACAGTAAGGTAGATCTCAGGAATTTGTTTCTACCTCCCCACTGCTTCCTTAAACTTTCTTTGTTAACCATTCTATAATACTGGTTAATGTCTTTCCTGACTCCTCCTGTTACAATTGTCCAGAAACACAGCGGTAACAGTTTATAAGCTTTATGACACGAAAAATGTGCTTTTATAGTCCCCTTGTACTGCCTGGAAGTTCATGTAAGACCAAACATGATAGGCTGAGAGTGGCTGTGGGAATGGGTGGCCCAGGCTGGGTAGTGCATTCCCTTTATACTCAGTTTAACACCTCATCATATTGTATTTAGGCTCCTAAAATATCCGTTCTCCAAAATGAAGGCATCTGGAGGTTTTAAGGAATGTCTAGAGGTACCTAGTGCTTAAATGTAGGTGCTTTGACTCACTCTGCTTTAAGACACTTAGGTCCGTGACTTAGAAATTCAATTAGTCTTGTCCTTTCATATATTTGTCCAGAAAGCTGGCGAATATTCAAGGACCTTCTCCTCCAAGCTCAGGAGCGAGGTATCCCAATGAAGAGGAAGTCGGGTAAAGACACCAGGAGGCCTGTGTGGATGAACAAGCAGCTCCTGGACAAACTGAGGCACAAAAAAGAAGCCTACAGTGGACGGAAGCAGGGACAGGTAGCCTGGGAGGAGTACAGGGAAGTTGTCTGAGAGGTCAGAGGTCAGGTTAGGAAAGCCAAAGCCCTGACAGAATTGAACCTGGCCAGGGACATCAAGGCCAACAAGAAGGGCTTCGATAGGTACATGTGGGTTAAAAAGAAGATCAGGGAAAATGTGGGCCCTCTGCAGAAGGAAACGGGAGAGCTGGTTTCCCAGGACATGAAGAAGGCCAAGGTGCTCAATGAATGTGTCCCACATGACATCCTTGTCTCGAAACCGGAGAGACATGGATTTGACAGACGGACCGCTCGGTGGATAAAGAACTGGCTGGATGGCCGCGCTCAGAGAGTGGTGGTCAATGGCTCACTGTCTGAGCAGAGACCAGTAACGAGTGGCGTTCCTCGGGGGTCATTGTTGGGACCTGTGCTGTTCAACGCCTTTGTCAGTGACATGGATGACAGCATTGAGTGCCCCCTCAGCAAGTTTGCTGACGACACCAAGCTGCGTGGTGCGGTGACACGCTGGAGGGAAGGGATGGCATCCAGAGGGACCTGGACAGGCTGGAGAGGTGGGCCACTGCCAACCTCATGGAGTTCAACAAGGCCAAGTGCAAGGTCCTGCACCTGGGTCGGGGCAATCCCAAGCACAAGGACAGGCTGGGTGGAGAGTGGATCGAGAGCAGCCCTGAGGAGAAGGACTTGGGGGACTGGGGGATGAAAAGCTGGACATGAGCCGGCCGTGTGTGCTGGCAGCCCAGAAAGCCAACCGTATCCTGGGCTGTATCCAGAGAAGTGTGTCCAGAGAAGATTCTGGAGTAGGAGCATGCTGAGGTGGTAAGAGATACCAGGGTTTAGGTGGATGGCAAGGAAGAGAGTTGGTTGGGAGGAACAGTGAAATCTTTATAAGAACTGTGTGAAAAGGGATTGTTGAAAAAGATGACAAGGGTCAAAATGTGAAGCCAGTTTACTTGAAAAACCAAGATAGGTCTCACAATCTCTGCAGCAGTCCTATCTGAGTGGCCATCAGATCCCTGCTTAAAGTTGCCTGTCTCTTAGCAACAGCAATAGAGATGGGATACCGCGAGGTGTTCTGTGAGGACCTATGTTCTGTGAGGGGTTCTGTACGGTTTCTCCCCTTCTGCAGAACGACTCACAGCACGAGTGCTTACAGACTTAGAGGCAGAAGAGAGCCCAAGGGGCTGGTATTGACACTGTAAGAACAGGAAAGACAAGTGGAGTTACTGGTTGTGCAGAGAAAGGGGAGAGCCATGCTATACGCTATAATTAGTAAGTGGGGTGCTGTTTACAGAGCCTGCCTGTCCTGAGGGAGACATAAAGGTATTACGTGTGGCGATATGAAGAAGCATATCAGGAACCTTCACAGTAGAAGGCAGCTGAAGAGCTGCTATTAAAAGGCAGAAGTTGGGAATAAGGTTCTGTTGATCCTTGTGTTGAGGGCTAGGAAGAAGGAGTTCAGTGTCATCAGCTCAGAGCTAGGGTGATAAGTAAATGCTATGAGGCTCAGAGGCCAAACACTATGGAATTGTTTCTCTTTGAAGGCAATGACACCGTAAAGGCAATAGCTGCTTTGTGCCTGGTAGTGCGGGAGGGTTTTCAGTGTATCACCATGGCATTATCTGGCCTACCATTTCCATGGGTCCCAAGTCCCCTCACTTACGTGCGAGCTTTATTCACTCCTGTTGCCTTTGGGGCACAGCACTGCGTCCAAGCAGGTGCAAAAGATGGTTCCCTGTCAAAAGTGAGCAGCTTGTGTTGTGATGAGAAACAGTAATGCGAGCAGAAAAGGAGTGTAAATGTATACTAGAATGTTTTGCTTGAATGTCACAAATTGTCTATTGTCATCAGGTATAGGATTTCACATTCTTTTGACCTTGTGGGAAATTGCAGTTCCCTTTGCCCTCCGTTTCTCCAAGAGCACTCCTAGGCAGTCATAACGCAGTGCTGTTTTTAACAGCTGTTACACCTCCCCTACCACAGCCCATAATTTAATCCAGGTGTGATCTTTCCACAAATGCACTTAGCACTCTTATCTGCCTGCATCATGCAAAGTCTAGTGGAAGTGATCCACTACAAACTTCTATTGTATTGGCTTGGGTTCTCTCTCCTTTTATCCCTCTGCTTAACTGTGCAACATTTTCTTTCCTGCATTCTTGCAGAAAATCTCACTGGATTCTAGAGCTGTAGCTGAGCTATGGAAGTTCAGATCCAAGTGCTGTGTTGATGCTAGAGGCCCAACTCTCTCTGATCTCCTAGTGTGCCACCCTGGGGAAAGAGCTGCTGACTCAATAAACTCTCCAGCTGTAAGAGTGCCAGGTTATTTAGCCTAGCCGTTGCCTTTTTGTTATGGATACTGGAAGCAGGGATGCTTTCCAGTGGCTTCTGCTGCTCTTCCCACAAAGTTTCCCTATCTGCTGACTCCTTATGTACCACTGACAGATACATCACTGAGAATAATCATTACAGAGAATATGATGTGAAGTTCAACATCATTTTTAGCTTTCATACAGTCCATTGTCAATGGCATTGATCTGACACTAACACTGATAACCACTTTGATGGTGGTTTCTCAGTACCTTGGCATCGTAAAACAGCTGCATCCTGCAGGAGTGGTGATTTTTGCTCTACTGTATCTACTCTTCAGTCTTCAGCGCAGACATTAAAAAAAAAATAAAGTATATAAAGGTACACCAAGGAACGTGCAGGTCTGTCTGTGGACTTCTGACTAATGCCAGGAGAGCCGTGGGAAAAGGGATAAACAAAGTAGATATTTTCTGACTAGCTGAAATCAACCCACCTAATCAGGAGACTGCAGAGATGTAGTCTTGAGTGCCATTGCTGACTGCAGTGAAAAAACTCAATGACGTCGCCATCCACATCATTTAGAATGTGTTTGTGGTGAGGGACAGAGAGGAAGGAAACAAAAGGTTACTTGTGTGTGAGTGAGGTACATGAGGTAGAAGAGTTGAGCCTGCATTTTCTAATCTTGTCCTTAGGAATTTCAAAGGTTTTGAAATTTTATTTTCCAGAAATTCTGCCAGTTCTTGACCTAGAAAAAGATGGGATTTCAGCAATGCATTGTGCTGAAAAATATAGGAAAAAAACCCCAGGGATGATAGATTTATTTTGACTTTTGCCAATACTAAAACATTTTCTAGGCATGTACTACAGCCAGTCCTGATAGAAGACTAATTACCAAAAGATCAAGTGTGGCACTACATGTTACTAGTCCTAAACAAAATTACATTTTAAGGAACATTGATAATTCAGGTTAATCTATGCAACAGGGATGAACTGTAATTTATCCATAACCAAGCACAATAAACTGTAGAAATGCCAGAGTTAAGCTAAACTGAAAACAAAGACAACACCTTGGGGCAGGGGTGGTTTAATATTTTCCTTTAGTGAGCTATACACTAAGTACTCAGCCACAGTTAAAGTCCCGTGTAAAATCAGACTGATTTTTTATGAGGAAACCCAAGATATTTTGGATGCCCACTGTAAATCTGGATCTTACACAGAATGACTTAGAATTCCTAACCCATGTACACATTCTTGGATTCTCCAATTTGCCATGCAGACTGAGAGCAGTTACAGAAAAGAAAAAAAAGGCAGCGGTCTGTGGTCATTATCCTACGAGAGCTCGATAAAGAGACAGAGCCGTTGCCAAAACTGCACTTTTCGGAGCTGCCTTTAAAGCACCAGCATGTCTGGGCCAGTTAACGTCACATAAGGCAGAGCTGACTTTTCCCCCTAGCCTCAAGGCCAGGATATAATTCCAGCTATAATGCTCCTTAAAATGTTCTCTGGGACACTTGTAGGTGGGTTAAGATGCACAGTTGTTCTAGATGTGTTTTTATTCAGTTACTCAGATGACTATCAGTCACTACCGACAAGCGTACATCGTAATTAAATTTCAAAGTACTGGAGCTGGGATACATACAAAATGGACAAGAACCCTGGTGCTGCAAATTCGTGTTGTTTAAAGCAACAGTTGAGCAACAAATGGCAGAGATTTACCGGTTTTGGTTTTAAACCTCAGTTTTAAATTACACTATAAAACTGGGAAAGGGGATAGTCTGACTTTGCAAAACTGCCGAAACAGTTGCATCTCACTGTTCCCTAGAAAATGTTGGGATTATCATGTGCCGTTCAAAAAGAAAACCAACTTCTTCCTGTGAAGAACAACTTGGTTTACCGTCTTACTGCAGGCATCCCTCATTAGCTGAATTTTGCAGCTTTCTTAACTTTCCTAATTGAATGGTGGATAAACTCTGTTCAGTGGTGCCCAGTGACAGGACAAGGGGCAGTGGGCACAAACTGGAGCACAGAAAGTTCCACCTGTGCTTGAGGAATAACTTCTTCACTGTGAGCGTGACAGAGCACTGGAACAGAGAGGTGGTGGAATCTCCTCTGGAGAGATTCCAAACCTGCTTGGACGCGTTCCTGTGCCGTTGGCTCTGGACGAACCTGCCTTGGCAGCGGGGTTGGACCAGACCATCTCCAGAGATCCCTTCCAGCCCTGACCAGTCTGTGATTCTGTGATAGGTATTGCCACCAAAGTCACTTGCCTGCTCCTTCTGCCCCCTTAGCACATTCCACACTGGCACCAGCGCTTTAATTCCAACTCTTCCCGTGTTCTTTTGAGTGAAAGAAAATATTTGTAATACAGTTTTACTGTTGCAATCCAGCTGCAATATATGCATAAACTCCCAGAAATGATCCTATTTAAGAAATGGTGATATTTAATACTTGTAAACCATCCTTAGTGCACAGGATGGAGGGTCACCTAAGAATAAATTAGGATGGTGTAAGAAAGAGGGCTGTTGTGTTAAAGGCATCGTACTCATTTCTTGTGAAATGTGTATGGTGAATATATGATGATTACAGAAAGCAAAGGAATGTTTTAAGTTCATGGTTTTGCCATAGTGTTGATACGTGTTGACAGGCAAATTCCTTTAAACTTTGAGGTCAGATGTGGGAATATTAAGGAAGGGGGCAGAGGGAGGAGAAGGAAGAGAAACACTGTGAGATCATAATATTAGACTGCTTCACAAGGTGTGTTCTTAAGGATGAGGCACTTGCATTGCACAGGTGTATTCAGTAGTGGCATTTCATAGCTTGACTGCATGATGCTGTCACCCACTGCAACCTGCTCTATTATTTTAATCTCTTTTTTGTGTGTAACAGTAAAAAGAAATTGAAAAAGGGACTGATGGAAACATTTGGGAAAGTCGGAGAATGCCATCATTACTCGTTAGACAGCTACAGACATAGCTTCTTCGGGCAAGAGGGTATAGCCAGACCTGCTGTGCCATTGAAACAGTCTGGAACCAGTGGCCAAATTCATTTGGAATGAAATGAAAGCCAAGTAGTCACTTTCCTAGTGTTTCAAGCTGGAATCAGAAGTAGGTCAAGGTAACGTTAGTCAAGTTGGATGTAAATACATTCCTTGCACTCCCACCTGTGCATGAGCCAGCGGTCAGTGAAATGTCTGGGGTAAAACCAGCTATGTGTGCAGCTCCTGGGATACCCTCTTGTGATTATTTATTGTTCTGTGCTTGGTTCCCTTCTAGGAAGCAGGTTGCTTCCTTCCAGCAGTGTTGCTGGCTCCAGTGGAAAAGGCAGCAAAGCAGATGCTCAGCACCATAACCCAGTAAGTGCTTTAATAAAATGTTTCCTTCTTACTTGCACAGAGATAAGGATGGGAGAAAAGAGAGATGATTCAGGAGGCTTTGCTTGCTGAGGGTTGAGAGGACAAAACCAACAAGAAAGTGCTTGCTTGGGGGAGGTTAAAGAACAGCCTTGTCCTGCAGGCCTCTGTTTTGTGCTGTGTGAGGGCGCTGCTGGAGGGCCGTATCGGTGCTCGCTGGGTGGGGAGCACCGGTAAGGGACATGAAGCAGGACCGCCGGCCGGTGGTTCAGGGTGGAGGTAGGCCCCCGGGCCAGCCCTGGCCTCACTGAAAGAATGCAGCAAATACTGTACGGCTTCACAGTAAATGCAGATAATCCCATACCTTCTTCCCCAAATGATCTTCATGGCAAACTGACTCTGGCCCGTTTAATCTACCGAGGCGCTCTGTCTTTGTTGCCTGCTCCCTTTCATGGAACATTTCCTGTTGAGACACCTCTCTTACCCTAATCTATGCTGTTTTATTATCTTATTTTTCTTTCATTATCTGGTCTCCCGTGGGCAGATGCCACCTAGCTTTCTCCGCACTTACCCTCTGCTTCCTGCCTTTTCATTATTTTACTGAAACACTTTCTTTTGCTCATTCTGTGACGATCTCTGTGCTTGCTTGTTTGCTTTCAGTGTAGCATTGGTGGGACCTGCTTCTCCCTGCCAGTTTCACAGATTTTGCAGAAATGGCAAGTGGGACTGGATCTCCTGGTGGGGTCTGTAATAGAGCAAAGGGAAACACAACTCCAACTTTGTTCCCTAGAGTTCATAGTCCAGTTTTGCCTGCATCGCTGAGAGTCTCTCTGCTCAAAGTCCTTTTCCTTGCTCAGTATCTTCTCCGGCTTGACAGCTAAACAGCATGCTACCTTGGAAGTGATGTGCATGTGAGGCTCCCAGGAACTAGTTTGGTATATAGCTAAGTAGAAGAGGTATCATCTTTATGGAAGAACATCCTTCCAGCTATTCCTAAGTAGCTGGCAGTTCTTACTACTGCTTAACATTTACCCTGTACCTGCTAAAAAGACACAACAGTTTAGATCCTCAATGTTTTTTCAAATAATGGTCAGCTTTTAGCTGCCCTGCCACCTGATGGCATTCAGCAGTCAGATGAACAGTTCACCTCCACGCGGTGGTGGCCGCTGGTGTCGCAGCAGACTGACATTTACAGACAGCAGATCAGAAAGCTGGTACTCAGCACTGAGACTACTTAAACGCATGCCGCGCCGAAGACAGGTACTGAGAATGACAGTATAGCTGCCAGCCAGTGTTTACTGGGATGATGACCAGAGTATCTGCAAAGAGCTTGTGCTCCGAGTCAGGTCTCTGTAGCACAGGAGTAAGGTTGCCTAAACAAGAGTCAGAACTTCCTCCAAGTCCTGCTCCCTGACAGGCAAATTTGCTCTGAGTATACAGTCAGAATTGCAACAATATGCATTCTCACTGATCTAAATGCAAAGGCTGTAACCTAACTCATGGTTATCACAGGCAGTAAGCAGTGTAAGGAAAATCCTGAGTCTGAATTTTCCTTATCTCAGTAGTCTTGAAGTACTATTTTAGTACCTACTGTTTTGAACATTTCATTTCCACTGATTTCACGTATGTCTAAGGGCCTTGAAGTTCATTTTGGGAAATACGTAGCAATCTGTAAGATGCATCTCATTTGGTCTGTCTGCCCAATCAGCAGTGTTCTGTCACCAAGGCTGTTGTTTCAGTCAAGCTGGTTCAAAGGATAAAGTTTCATGATACCCTGGCTTTCACCATGAGATTATTCCATGATGTTCCTTGCATTCTGCCCACCTTCCCACCAGAGCTCATTACCTGCACAAAGTGCATTTAACCCATTTGGGAGACATCACTGCCTATGGCAGTGGTCACTGGGGTGATCTGGCTTAAGTGGTGTTTCAGGCATTCCATTTTTATCACAACCTCAGAATCAGTTTGGTAGCACAAACTGAAGACCAGCGAATTTCACGGGGGGTGGGGAATGGTAAAAAAATGTCTTTTAACATGTCTTCAGGGGACTCAGAGATGCCTACCATATACTAAAAAAAGGTCTTTTAACATGTTTTCAAGGGACTCAGAGATGCCTACCATATACATGGTACCTTCCCTGTATTCCTAACTCGTAAAGGAATGCAGTCTCTTATCTCACAAAGATATCCTTAAATTCCAGGCTGGATTTGCCTAAAGAGTAATAGGTGCATTGGTGGAAAGGAGGAAGGAGTTCTTAAATTGTAGGATATTTCCTGGAGAGCTGAAAGAGGTGTAAGGAGGAAAAATTGTGGATGGGGGAACAAGTGATAGTCCCACTAGCATTTACAGCTGTAAGAACGTGAAGGATAGAGATTTACAGGATTTTTCTGATGCTTTGTGCCAGGATTTGCTGTTCAAGTGAGCAAGCATGAATCCACTTTACCTTAAAGTTCAGAAAGAGACAAAAAATGGAATTCCAGCTGCTGCTAGTTCTTCTGCTTCCCTCAGTGATGCCCCAGACAGCCAGGAATCATTGAGAAATCAAGCCTCATGCAATTAATTGGAGCGTCTTATTCCAATTCAGCCAATATAGAGCCAGGTTCAAACTAGCTCAGTGTGAGACGTCTAACTACTGTAATCAGAGGTGAGAATGAAAAATGAAGTGTTTTGGTTTTAATCTTATTGTTTGCCTATCTTTGCCTCTGCAGCCTATACGATGGGAAATGTCTCACAGCCATAAGCAAATCACCATGTGGTAGGCAGCGATTAGGCCATCCTTGAGGAAGCAAGACACAGCCTAGCTCAGTTACTCACTAAACTTACATGGTATTCACCACTCCCCTCCAAAGATATTCCGTAAAACTAAGAGTCATTAAAAATTCCTGCATGGTCTGGAGTTGGTGTCTGAGAATGCATGTGTGTGGTGGTCTCTTCAAATGTCAGTCACTGCAGAGCAAGGTGTATAATATTTTCAAAAATACCCCATTAGTTCCCCATATTTTTCTCTGGGCTTGAACCGTCCCTCTCTTTTCCACGCTTTTCTCATGCCCGCTCCAGCTGCCCTGCGGCAGAGTAAAAGGAAGCATGAATACCTTGTCCTGGGGTTCCAGTTTCTGTGTAGTATCTTGGACTTAAAATGAAAGGAGAATGTGGCCAGCTTCTCTTAGGCTGTATGTGTGTGTGTGATTCTAAAGGGCAAGCAGGAAGAGAAATCCAGAGATCGCAGTCCCGTAGCAACAACTTAATCCTCATACTTTTATGGAGAAATCCAGAGATCGCAGTCCCGTAGCAACAACTTAATCCTCATACTTTTATGGAGAAATCCAGAGAACTCAGTCCCATAACAACAATTCAATCCTCATGCTTTTAGGGCAAAAGAAAAATCTAATCAAGAAAGAAGCAGGTTTTAATCTGTAAGAAGTTAAATATTTACAGTTCAATCTTTAATGTTAATCATTAATCTACTGAAAGAAAAGAAGCACATTTGTATTGGTAAGGACCTCACCAGAGTGGTAATACTGGCAAACCTTGAAATTCTTTGTAATTAGAGGTGAAACTGCTAACTTTGTGAAGTTAGCTGTTAAGGATGAGAAAGCCATCTCTCCCAAAATTGGATACATTCAGATAATCACTGAAGACTGACCGTGTACAGATATATTTTCACTCTTATATACTTTCTCAGGACTTTTCACATCTTGGGGCTTGGAATTGATGGAACAGGCCCAAACCATTTTTCACCTGCAAGTCAAACCAGCACGAAAGAGAAAATTGAAATTTAATACATAGAAGTGATTGGCCGGTCATATTTCTGCAATAGGATGACTGTTCCTACTCCTCTATTGAAGGGTAACTACTGATGGTTGGTGGAACAGATTTATATCTTGTTTGTCATGCTTCAGCCAACTCCATGGATCCTTCACTGTCTAGTCACATTTGAAACTGTACATAAACTATTTTCCTCTGTCACAAATGAGAGATGCTACAGGTCTGGGGCATTCCATATGAAGGTGAAGCCAATTCTTTTTAGGACTCCTTTTTTTGAGGGACTGGCAGTAAGGAATAGAGAGATGGCGGAAGGCTGGGGAGTCAGAGAAACAAGAAGAAAATCTGTTGAAGTCCTTGGAGTTGAGACTAGAAACCAGGCCCTAACATTCCAATCAGGATTAGTAACTATCATAGTGGGTGTGGGGTATTCGTGTTCCTCGCTCTTATTTTCCTCAAGAACATTTTTATACAATGAGAAACCCATCCAGAAAAGAAAGTAAACCTCAAAAAAATTCCCTTCGTTTTAAGCCTGTGACTAATTTTAAGATTTTCTGCTGAAATTTTTCAACAAATGCATCAGAGCTAATTATGTGCAAAAGTCCTTCTAGTGTCACACTCTCTCCAGTGCCAAATCTTGAGATCAATAGTCAAATGCCCTCTAACTCATTTAAGAGCAGGTTACTGAGTTTTACTAGTTATCACAACCTATTCCAGTTTTCTTTTAAAATTGTCAATTCATTTTCTCTTAACAGAAAAATCGAAAAGGTCATCAGTAAATGAGTTTCTGTTAAAAAGTTGTATAGTTGGATAATTACAAGTTATGGACTGGGGACCTGTGATAATGTTCTTTTGCTAGAGTAGGAACAGATATAAAATGAGTATGTACCAAAAAAGGCAGTATCAGCCATAGTCTGAATCTCAGCCAAGATCTAATGTCCAGTACCCAAAGGTTAAATATGAACATTTTGAAAACTGAAGAGTTTCAGTAGTGATCTGAGAATGGCATGTGTAGCACCAAGCCTTGAAACATAGCAGGGGAGGATGGAGAACTCAGGCTACTTCTTGTTTGGAAAAGCACTACATCTTTGGTCACTGTACTGAGATACGTTCCGGTCAGCAGTTGCATCCCATGAGAAGGATACCCAACATTATTAAATATTTGAAAGACATTAAGCGTGTTTTATTTAGCTGTATTAAATATTTCATTAGAAGAGGGTGAAAGCATGAAACCAAAAGCGATGTTATGAGGTATACTCACCTATAAGACTGCCTAGCAGCTCTAAACGATCAGAGCCAAAAAAGAGATGAGGTTCTCCATTAAAATGGGCCACAGCAGCAGGCATCCCAAATGCCTAGTAACACCATGGAGATGAAAAAGAAAATGTTAGAATGAGAAAAATTTTTGCAAATCAAATCTTCCAAGAATAAAAAGCAAAAAGTTTGACTTTTTTTCCCCCTTTGTTTTCACCTTCTTCATTCTTAGACATTAGTCTAACGGAGCCATCAGAAAGCAGGGGACTCTCCAGAGCCTGTATGCCCCTTTAGAAGGAGCAAAAAAGGGAAGTGATACAGTTTTAAGTCAAGTAGCATAACACGGTATGTCTTGGTACTGGTCCTGTAGCTCCCCGTCCTTGCCGTCCAGCTGGAATAAGCTGAGTGGGTCAGCCTGGGGCCCAGATGACAGTGTGATAAACTGCCAGCAACAGTGAGTTAGCTTTCACATGTTCAAAACGCACAGAGCGCTGTCTATGCAGGGCCTCCTAATCATCACCTTCACTGTGCCTTGCTTCCCAGTATTCTTAACAGGGAAGGAATGCGTAGCAGTGGTGGCAGATGGCATTGGAAGCACCTCACCCCATATTTTATTGCTTCCTCTGTTGTCTCTCTCAGTCGGTTCTTCACTGCAGGGGATGAAATCATTTCAAGTAGCTTCTGGGCAACCTCTGATGGAAGCCCAGCCTGCCCTGCAACCTGAGAAGAGATGATCTAATTAAGAACAATACTAAATATTCTAATTCCTACTACCATCTACCTAATTTAATCATCTTCAGTATTACCACCCAAAGTCTATGACCAAAAATATTACAAAATACCCTGCACAATTGCCTTGTTGTATTCCCAACCCATGCATCGTTTATCAACTCAGATACAAAGTAGAAGGGATATTTTAAACTTCCAAGCCCCAGAACTGTACTTTTTTTTCAGGAGTTCTTAAACAGAAAAAAAAAAAAAAAGAAAAAAAAAGTTGAACCTCTGCTACAATGATTTATCAGATAATTTACTGAAGAAACAACGAATGTTGTTCTGAAAAAGAAAATCTTACCTACAAGCCTGCCCAGACAAAACCAGCTTGTGTAACAAACGTGGCCTCACAGGAACTCTAAGTGAGACTGCGGGAGAGACTGTAGCTCACTGAGGTGAAACACTTGCTAGTGTGACTACTGTATCTTTTTAGCCTCCTCTGTGCTTCTGCAACACAGGAATGACGTAAAGTGGCCAAAGGTAAAGGTCTAATGTTCATCAGGTAACATCAAAGTTACAAGTACCTGCTTTAATAAAGTATTTGGGGGAAAAAAAAAAATTAACTTCCACACCATCTACCTGAACGGCACAACCTTTTTTTTAAGAAGAAAAAAAAAAAATTCCCTTTCTCTCTCCCTCCATTCTTCCTTCCCTCCTCTCTCCTTCCATTCTTACTTCCTTGCTTCTTCCTTCCTTCCTTCATTCCCTCCTTCCATTCTTCCTTTCTTCCTTCTCTCCCTCCCTCCTTCCTTCCTCCTCCCTTCCTCCCTTTCACCCTTCCTCCCTCCCTCCTTTCTTCCTTCTTTGTCCTACTTCCACATCAGGGAGATTAGCTCTTTTTGACCCTGCTTGAATGGGACATAAACAGGTGTAGTACTGAGTAGAACAAAATGCGGTCTATGCTTGGCAGCCGTGGTGTTTAGACTGCAGTATTTACGCAGAGATGTAGTACCTGGTCTACAACATCCTAGGGCAGAAGGGGTATTTAAGCAGAATGGGGCAGGATTCAAAGACTATACATTGCTTCTGTAGTAATTTAGGTGAAGTTATTGTTGACTAAAAAAAAAGTAGTAAAAAATACTAAGTAATGGTATCAAGTAAACGGCATTTAATTTTTCTAATTAACGTGTAAAATAAATTCACCCATAAAGACTCAGATGGAAGGGTTGGGACCCGTCACCCAGCTTTGCATGGCATTTTTCCACAAGAGAGGAAGGTCTGGTACTTGCTGCAGCGGTGAATAAAGACAGACACAAGCAAACCAGGAGATGCCTAGCTCTGCCTTGTTGAACGTAGGTGGGTGCACCAAACAGTGACTAAACCAGAGACTTTTTTTAGCATGACATTTGTTTCTTTGAAGCCCTGCATATCCTTGCTTTATCTTTATTTAAATAATGATGGATTCAGAGACTATGCAAGGACTTTTTGCATATATTTATGTACTGGGTCTGGCTGGGACGGAGTGAAGAGCAGCTCGTGTGGTTCTGTGGTTTCGGTTTGTGACCAAACCGATGCTGATAACACACTAATGTTTTAGCTGTTGTTGAATGTCAAGGCCTTCTCTGTTTCTCACTCTCCTCTCCCAGTGAATAGGTTGGGGGTGCACAAGAGCTTGGGAGAGGACACAGCAAGGCAGATGACCAGAACTAATCAAAGATATTCCATGCTATATAACATCATGCTCAGCAGTAAAACATGAGACAGGGGGGTTCGGGCGGTTAGCCACCTTTTGCTTGGTAACTGGCTGGGTACTGGTCTACCACTAATCAATGATATTCCATGCTATCAAAGATATTCCATCATGCTCAGCAGTAAAACGTGAGAGAGAGGGTTTCGGGCGGTTAGCCACCTTTTGCTTGGTAACTGGCTGGGTACTGGTCTACCAGTGGGAACATGGTGAGTTGATTGCCTTTGCATCACGTGCTTTGTTTTCTTTCTCTCTTCTTCCACTTCTCCTTTGCTTATTAAGCAATTTTATCTCAGCCCACAAGTTTTCCTGTTTTCTTTTCCTCCCTCCCATCCCACTGGGTGGGGGAGGGTGATGGGGGAGTGAGCAAGCGGCTGTGTGGTGTTCAGCTGCCTACCAGGGTTAAGGAACCGCAGTTTCATTACATCCTTCAAATCTTGCCTCTTGAAAAGGCAAAATGCAAACTCTTGCTGAATTTCTGGTAAAAAAGGTACACTAAGATGAAGTGGGAGGACTAGACTCTGGGGAAACATTCAGACTGCAGATTTCAGGTTTCAAAGAGGAACATTGGATAAGAGAGACTAGTCACGGATAATTCTCTCTTCACATTCCAAGAATTAAAAAATAAAGTAATGTAGAAACGAGAGCCTGTAAAAGGGATCTCGTGGTATAGCAACTTCCATGCCATTACAGCTTTTACTGTAATAAACAAAATCTAACTAGCAAAAGAAAATACATCCAGAGAGCACAATTTCTACAGCACTGAAGCCTGGCTCCATCCCTTCCAGAAAAGTCAACCTCCTGAAAGAGTTGCGTTTCTCCTGAAGATTTCACCCACCAACAAAACCTCAGTGCATTCTGGAGACACTGTTCATACTTTCACTGCTGTTAATAAAACTACATTAACAGATAATTCATTGTCCATCCCAGGTATCTCACCACATACCTTAACAAAAAAGGAGATTCTGGTTCTCGGAGTTATTCAAAACATGAACAACAACAACTACAAATTCCAAACAAAGCTACGCGGGAAATTAAATCCACTTTTTTCTAGATCAATTTTTTAAAAACTCCTAGTGATCATTTGACTAAGCTGTGTTCATGTTTATTACTGATCCAAGCCATCAGTAAGAATCTGTATCAGAAATGCAGAAGCACCAAAAAAAGGAGACACTTACAGCCAATATACTCTCCGGCTGACTGATATCTTCATGCTGGTAAAAGAATAAAATAAGTAATTCAGTACTGAAGAAGAAAAGCTCAGTTCTGGATTTGAAAGCAAGTTTTCTAAGAAAATAAAATAAAAACTAGAAATGTATTGTTTTCTGATATGAACTACTGATCCACTCAGCCCATAGGGCTCACCATACATACCTAAAAGAAAGCAAAGCAAAGCAAGCTGGCTATAAGGCAGTTCTTTTCTTGTAGTGGCTCTTGAACCACTGTGACGTTATGTTTCCTGATGTAACTTTTCCTTAACAGACATTTCCTTTCTCTTGCTCGAATTCCACATTTGAATGAAGTGGGACAAGAAGGGTGACAGGGAAAAGGATCATGGAGTTGGTTTCATAAAATACTGACCTTTGACCAAAAACGTATCCAGAACTCTCTAGATAAGGGTTCCAAGTATCGTGGTTGTGTCATATCAGCGGCTGTGATGAAGCGCATGGCCCCAAGAGTGCCTGGGTGTAGTGGGAAGACAGAGAAACATACGGAACCAAGGCATAGGATCAGGAACAGATATGGCCTGCACAAGTGCTACCTAAGAACAGTCCCTGAACAGTAAAGCTTATGTTGAGTCACAGTATCTTCCGTGCTAATACCATTCATAAGCATGTTTCTGCAGAAGTTCCTTTTATGGTTAAAAATGAAAAGACTTCATCTTGTTCACAGATACAGAAGAGGCTGAGAGTAGGGAATTCGTCTTCACTGTTAGGGAGAACCTGAACCAGAAGTGCTAGAGTTGAAAGATACCACCTAAGCCAAGTCTCTTACTTACCTGTGCCAAGGACACTTTGGAAGTCACGCTCTGAAATTTGTATAGGCACTTCGTAGTACTTTGCCATCCTTTTTACATCTTTCAGCATGTATTCTGCACGCTTTGGCAGCATTGCTGGGGGCTTGTTACCTTTCAGGAAAAGGTTGAGATTTTCAGCTCTATTACTGGACAAAACAAAACTGGACAAATCAGATCTCATGCATACATAATACCTAAGGAAGAGTATAGTTTCAGATTGGCTTACTGAAACATACACAGCTTTTCCAAAGATGATGCTGGGACTTAAACATGATTTATTCTAGTTTTGCACAGATCGGCCCTTTAAGTTAGAAGGACTAGTTTTAAACCAAGGCGTAAACGTCCAGGGATTACACTGATTCAGACAAATGACCTTTAAGCTAAACAACTACTAATGCTTGGCTAAACTTGTTAATTTCATGATTTATGATTTATAAATCTGAGTGATTAACTTGACTGAGCTCCACAGTCCTATGGTTGTTCTGTTGTTGGTGCCAAAACTTTGTTTAAAGCTGGCTCTGCGGACTCTGCACTCACGAGAGCTTGCCCACTGGTGTCCTAAAGAAGGTGCTTCCCTACAGAGCTCATCTCCCCACGCTGCCTACCGGTTGCTTGCATTATGCCACCAAGGAAAGCTGGCCGAAAGCGCAGATCAATGTTCCAGATGTGCTGGTACCGGCAGAGGACCTGCAGCAGAAAAAGGCAGGGATGGCTCAAAAGTGAAAGGCGGTTTCTGTAGGGCGGCAGGCTGCAAGGAAAGAAGCTCAGGCATGAAAGGCTCTGCAGATAAATCCTCTTCTGTTACAGCAGCACTAGGCCTGCAATCCCTCTCTGGAGGCTGCCAGAGGCCTCCGATACCAGAAGAACCCAAAGGACTGCATTCCTGTTATGACCGTTCGCAGGCCTAAGCAGGGGTAAGGGAGGGAAAGACCAAGCTCCCGAGTGCAGACTTGCACCCGTTAAACGCCAAAACTACCCCTAAGCCGAGATGTTCAGCAGTAACCCCCGAATAAATCAGGCCTTTTGGCTGAGACACGCTTCCCGCGTGTCGCTGGGTTTCGGGGCGTGAGCAGGAGGCGCAGACAGCCCTCACAAGGGGGTTAAAGCCGAGGCGTGGCGGGACGCGCTGCCCTTCGGCC
>NW_010255879.1:0-12187 GCF_000690775.1 Eurypyga helias
GATTCTATAATTCTATGAATGTGAGCATACAAAATAAACCACTGATCACATTCCAACTTACGAGCTCTCCTTTTAGGAAATCAGAATATTAGAATGGATATTTTATTAGACTCAGAGCATAACTGAGTTACTTTCCTTGTAATTTTTTTTTTTTCAGAGAAATATACTTCTACTCGCTGTTAAAAATTAATAGAGAAGGTATGTCTGATTTTTTTTTTCTAAACTAATTCCTCCTCCCCAATATTATCTAATAACATTTACTATGTGATGCAATAACGGCAGGACTTGGGTTCTTCCTGATAGTCATTTAGTTTCTGTGAAATATTAACGCATAACCAGTCAGTATGCTCTGCTGAATCATTGTTTTGAAGCAGAATAATAAAATGTGCCAAGTCATTTCTATTAACACTCTGCAAGGTTACTGCATTGGTGACTGTTGACATCTCTGCCGACTCTTCAAACATGTTAGATTACATTTGTTGATTTTATTGGGAACCAAGATAGCTAAACTATTTAACTGATTTTCTTTGGGTGTTTGCTGAGCTGGGCACAATAGTCAACATAAATTTGGAGACACTGGAGAAACTGCCACAGTCTTTGTGTTCAAGAGCACAAAGTTTATTCTCCCAGTTTCTATGTGAAGAGAATTCACAAATTTGGCAGCAGTCACCAGTTCAGTTTTACAGCTTCCTGTTAATAAAAAACCCAGGTGGATGAAAAGTTTGTTCAATTAAAATTTTATAATAATTAACTGTACAAACAAGTCCTTTTTTTTTGTGATAACTATGTTAATAAGGTAATTGCTACCCAGCTCTAAGTACTCTGCTCTTGACTCCTTATTTGCTTTTGACTTTGAAAAGTACTATGCTTTTGTAATACAAATATGTTTGCTAAGGATATCAAGTTTATTAAATTGCTATTGTGGGTTTGGTTTGGGGTTTTTTTGTATGTCTGAAAGATATGCATGCTTTTGCCCTGAATTTGCTTCACTGGTTTACAGTACGATGAGTTCCATAGTACAAGTCTAGGCATGCATTGAGAAGTACTTGCAGGGGACAAGCCTGGCTTATATTACCTCTGTAGCACTTCAGATGCAGTATACTCTTATATTTCTAAGAAGGGCAAAAAACTGTGTTGTTGGCAACTTACCTCTTTAATTAAGGATCCCATGTAAAGGGCAGTCAGTGGAGTTTGTTCTGCTGGTTTGACAACCACTGTGTTTCCACAACAAAGAGCAGGGGCGATCTTCCAGATGAACATAACCAATGGGAAGTTCCACTGAAAGACAGATGAGATGGTGTATCCTATTTCTAATACATCACCAAATGCCTTTGCTTTTTCTATGATAATAGCGCAAATTGTCAACTGAGTGGTTGAACTCTTTGTTGAACTCTTTTCAGATTGAAGATATTTTGAAAAAGCAACTGGCAAACCATGTTATACAAAGACCAGTGATTTCAGTATAGGTGAGTACAGAGGATCCAGGGTTTTAGTTAAAAGCTCAAGAGACAGAATTTTACTCCTCTAACAAAGCCTTACAGAAAGTTGCTGGATTAGTGGTGAAATTGGGATTTTTGCTATCTTAAATGATCACATCCATCATCAATTCAGTTTTCTAAGGGAGACAAGGTAACACTGCTCCTGTCCTCTTTTCTGGAGGTTTCATGGCAGCTTTCTATTGTGGCCAGTCCAGACAGACTGCAGAGCAGATGACTCCTTTGGACCCCATATGCAGCAGTATGAAGGACAATGTGGCTGGGGAAAAATGGGTTGCCCCTTTGAGAATATTTCTATTACTTTTGGAAGCACTGAGACCATGAACCTGAGCACATAAGATGCAATATGCCTTACCTTCATGAAAGTGGGGAAAAAGGCAGTTAACAGTTACCTATTTTGTCAGAAAGGCTTGGAGGACACAAATGTTCTTTATCTCTCTCCTTATCTCATCTAACCCCACCCCCAAAAATAACAGGAGTACAAATAACATGAAGTAAGGGATTACAGGTTTCCTGGATCTTCATCATTGAACTGGAACTGCGTAAGAGTAAGGGAAATGGAAATGCTGAGATAACAGCAGTGTTTTGCAGCATTTACATAGTCCTCAGAACTTTTGGTTTATGTAAAAACCTTCAACTTGGTGCATACTCATTTAAATAGAGAGAAAATAAAGATATGCTTAGAAGTCCCTGAACATTTTATAAGGGAAGTCAGTGTTTGTACTATGTGTTCATACTTGCAGGATGCAATTTTGTTTGAAGTGGCCACATCTAATATGTCTGGTTCATTAGCATATCTTGACTCTGAGTGGTTTGTTTTAACCTGACCTACAGTCTAAACCAGCAGATTCCCAAGCTTTCTGAGAGGCTGGATCCATATTTCACTGTTGTTCTCTAAATCAGTGTGGTGGTCTAAAGAGATAGGAAATCTGCAAGCTCAACTGAAAGACAGCAGGAACATGTGTGGGACCCACATGTCTAAGCAAACCTGATAGACAAGCTTATGATTTCAGGATCTGGTAAGTTGTTGAACAGGTCAGGTACCTGCCCACACCTACCATATGAAAAGAGGTGGGTGGATTAGGAATGCATATCACATATAACCATTTTCATATCAACCAACTGAAGCTGTGTAAGCCTCACAAATAAGTTTAAAAGTTGAGTTCCTCAGCGATTTGTATGTTCACACTTGGGCAGGTCTTTTGAATATTCACTCATGTGTCGTCAAAACTGGGAGTGTAGACACTCTGAACAAGAGCTTGGGAGCATATGGCTCAGTACCACTGTGCTTATTCTCTGTGTTGTTACCTGTACCATCAACACGGTGAATGATTCTGAGTCATAAATAAAAATCCAGTCTGGATGCTGTACAGAGTAGAACAAGTATTCCAGAACCTAAAAAGCTTATTGCTTATAGCTTATATTGTAAATATTACTCTCTCCTACTTGTTTTTTTCTAATTTTTTCAGATCCACAAAACACATTTCTGTCTTTCAAACTAATCCATCAGTCAATTGTTTAAGATTTATTCTTCTCCATATACAGGGAAGAGAGAGACAAGGCTGAACTGGACTGATTCATCAAAAACTCCATGTTGAAAAATCTGATGGCTACTCAGGTTAATCTCTATCATTCGGGACCTGAAATTTTCTGATTACTAATGTTTCACAAATGGATTTGCACAGACAAAGTTTCAAAACCATTCCCATTTGCAACAGGAACATTTGTGTTTTACATAAATTGATCCAACTTACAGGAATAATTTGGCCACACACCCCGATAGGCTCATGTCTTGTAAATGTAAAAAAATTTCCATCTATGGGAAGAAGAAATAAACTTGACATTCAGACAAAGCATTTGCAAGAAGCAGTTAAATCAAAAAGAAGATAAAGTTGGATACCAAACTTAGCTGGATACAACTTTACTTATAAATGATATTTTCAAAATCTTAACTATGCGAAAAACCAACCATAAAGTACATCTGGCTTCAATATCTACTTTCTTCATAGCTCCAAGGTTTGATTCTGCCAGTCTAACTGACTTTTTGCAGTGATAACCCTGCTTCTCAATATGGTATGCACAGCACATCAATGAGCATTCCTCATTTCTTTTTCCTTTTATCACCTTTTTTTTTGGAAAGTGCTCTTTTAAAAGCTACTTGCAATCCTAGGTACATATCAGACATTTTTTAATATTAGATTTTAGCTTAAATCAAATCCATTAAGTATAAAATTCTCTTTGATTCAAATAAACATGTGTTCCATTAAGCCTAGTATAGAGATCTATGTGATGCAAAAAGGTTGGAAGTATTTATCACTCTAGTTTTCCTTAATTCCTTCTTTATTACCATCCTTTTCTTTGTCGTTCTGAGAGGAGGCACCTAGGAACACTGTTTTCATAGAGCTGCTTAATAGCAGAGAGAACAGAATGAGATTTCATCAACGTAAAGGAATGTTTCCGTATGTTCCTATCTCTTAGTATTCTTCCTAATCTGTTACCCAGTAACTGAAACAAATGTTACTCTTCGTTCCAGTCTTAGCTTTAATAACCAAATAACTGGTTTTCATTACAGGGCCATTGCATAAACTATATATTGCTATGCAAAAGTAACCTACCAGACATACACATACAGGCTAAAATATTTTGGTGAATAGCCAGTACTGTTTAGTGTTTTACAGAACAAGAAATAAATATGAATAACTGTACTAAATTTTAAAACAAGCAATAATACAGTCCTTTTAAAATCTTAAATATTAAGATACATTAAGAAGTATATTAAGAATTATCCAAAATATCTTCTATTTGAGGCATTTTTTGTGTTTCACTTTTAGAAGAAGGCAGGTTTTTACAGATCACATTGGCTTCAATTCTGTACTTGTTATCTGAAAACTACTCACCCATTGGAACAGTACGCCCATGGATTTTATCAGCCCAGCCTGCACAGTAGTGTAATGTTTTGATACAGGCACCTAAATCCATTAGGTAGGCAGTGGAAAAGAGTTTCCCACCATCAATGGCTTCCATTGTCTGCAGACAACAGCAAGTACAAAGTTAATAACAAATATTGATAATGGTTCTCATGCTTGCACATTGTCATTCAGCTTTTGGCTATTCAGTTCAGAGGTTTTCAGCTTTAGTACAAACAGATTAATTACGCTCTGGAACATACTTAGCATTGAAAAACCCAAGGTAACAATTTACAAGTGAGAAATTTTTTATGATGGTTTATTCACAGTGAGGTATTCAGGTATCATGATCATGGCACATTTGTAATGGTAAGATGTTCTGAAAAAATAGTAGCATTTCTCCCACCTGAATCAGGTACAGTGTTCTAATTTAGATTAATAATTGAGAATATTAATCAGCAAATATTCATTCAACAACTATAACTTTTCAGTTGACCTATCGTGTTCCACCCACAGTGCTTTAATGATCCCACAGAGACACAAACACAAAATAAGGTTGGTTTCCAGCCAAATCTAGGGAGTGTGGTTTGGATTAATGCCATTTTAATACCCATAATTGTTGGGTCATCTAGTTAAAGACCATGTGCAGTTTTTTAATAGTGTCAACACCTTCTTGACATTGCTAGAATTTTTTTCTCAAGTTTTCCAGAACAGAGGCACTGGGGACTTTCAGCTTTGTGAGCAATCCTGTTAGGAATCTTAATTGGAAAAACCTAAACTGTAATCTAGTCATGTATGCCCAGAGGTTCTTTAGCGTTTCAGGCTGAGTCTACAGACTGATACTGCATGTACAATGTTCCACCAACAACTTATGTAAGTTAACTGGACACATTGCGTATCATCCTTGGGAAGAGAAGAGAACAAGCCAGAAATACTTAATGGCTTTCAGCAAGAAGGAACAGATTAAATAAACTGTGTATGTGTCATTCCTGGCAATATATCCAGCACTATGTTGTTCTGTTTGGTCATGGGATAAAATTTTTCCCTGGCCTCAAATTTATGAACTCTATAGCTCTGAAGATCACAACAGGCTGAAATGAAAGAAACAAAATCCTCAGTGGCTCTTTCAGGACATTGTTTTTACTTATTCTAGTAGCTTACCTATAGGGTTGTCAAGCTTCTGGAGCTTCAAGAGAGCTATCTTATCATTATATGACATGCTGAAATGGAATAATTTTAATCCTGGAGAGATGCATGAACACAGAAAAATGCATTTGTAATGACCTTTGGGCATCTATTTTGACCTCAAGTGTTTACGAGGCTATTTGCTATGCTATAGTACTAGTTATGATAGGAATAACAGTAAGGATAAGAGGTGAGTAGAGAAAATCTCACTTCATTTTGATGAAGTCTGGAAAGCCCTTTATTCAAACATACCTTAACTAGAAGGGAAACGTAGTCAATGATGTGACTAAGGTGTAGGAAATAAAACCGAAATCAGTAAAATAGGAACTTAGGAGGTGCCCCAGAGAAAAACAGTACTTTCATATTATGAAAATGACTAGTGAGAAAAACCCCCCCCACAACCTAACTTAAAGCTTCAGCTTTCCTGTGGAAAAAAGATTACTTCTCCATCCTCTTTGCATGTGTAATGCCTTAGGCTGTACGGTAAAGAAGCAAATGCCATCTTTTCCAGTCTTTAACTGACAGAAGGGCGTAATTTCCTATTAAAAATGTAACTCTTAAAATTTTCTCTCTCTCAATTCCAAAAAATCTAGCATTATTTAGGAAACAAGTTCTAGCTACCCAAGATTTTTTCTGAGAAACTAGATGATGGTACATTCCTATTTGAAATATTTTTCTTGCCTTACTGCACCGTCAGTAGGTGGTGGTGCTATAGCTTATGTGTCTCCTGTTAAGAGTAGTAAAATGCCCAATACACAGTGGTTGGTAAAGACAAGACATAATTCCCCACTCACCATGTTCTTCCTACTAAGTAATTCATTGCTGCTTTTGGTTCAGGTTAAGGTTTTTCACTCATTGCCTGATGCAAGTTGAATTTAATGAAGGAGCAGTGATAAAATATATAGCCATGAAATTAAAAATTGCTCCCAGATCTGACTTATATAATCTGTGATGCTTAGCCAGGCTTTGAGTTTAGGTCTTGATTTAGGTCTTAGTTTAGACTAGTGTTAAGCTTGTAGTGCATGCTACTGTGTCCTTAAGAATCAGCGGTTGAAATTGCATCAGCCGTAGGTGGCTTAAGTATCATCTTAAAGCTACTAGAATACTCAAGTACTTCGTGGATGGGGGTGTTTATAGACCAGATTGCAAGCCAGTTTAGTGAGGTCCTTTTGCAATACAGATGCCAAATAAGTATTGAAATAGCCTGATTTTCCAAGGATTTTGCATGTTACACCTGATTGTACCTTTCTTTAAAAATCAGGGCATGAGCTTTTTTTCCCTTTTGTTCAAGTGTCATACTCACAGCTAAAATGAGTCGATCTCTTTCAACTAAGTCAGCTAGTTTGTTCAAGAGCCTTCCTCGCTCTGAAGCATCCATTGTACGCCACGGTGACCCAAGCTCAAAAGCTTTTCTAGCTGCTTTGACTGCCTTGTCTACATCTGCCTGTGGGGAAAAAGAGATAAACTTTTATAATCAAGAATTGATTCTGTCCTCAGCCTTGTTGGTTGTTAAATGTGTAAGGTATTTTGCCAGATAAGAAAGAAACACCACTACCAATCTAATCAGAATTAGTACAGTAGTTAAATGCATGGGTTATTTTCTTTCAAACACTTCTGCTATCATTTCAGCAGTGTGAAGTTGTATGAGAAACACATGCGTTCTGAAAGCTTCTAAAAAAAACCATATTAAGGAACTCTACTTTTAAAATTTAGATTTTCAAACCCTTTGTCTTGTAGTGCCTGTAACTGGAGATACACCCACCAATTACACTGATGCTGCAATTTAATATTATTATGTACAAAAAAATGCCCAAATCTGGAAGTTAAATATTTAAGGACACATCATTATCTAAAAATATCTGTTGCTGTGATGATGATTAGGTTAGAAAAATCTGTTCCTTAGAATGTTTCATAAAATAAACACAGATTTATTATTGAGGAATACAAATCATTGCATTTGTATTTGAAAATTTTAAGGAGCATTTGTATTTAAAATAATACTAACAATTGACAAATTGACCAGGTTTAAAATGCAAGGCCTAAGTATTATGAAGTCTAAGCACTGTTGTTGCATTAATCAAGCTAATTTGTCAGTCCATTACTGTTTTTTTAAAACATAATTTATTTTCTATCATTTGGACTTCATTACGGTAAGAAAGTCTACAATGAATTATATGTAAATGATGTGCAAGGATGTTCCAGGATCTGAAACACGAGTCAAAAATCTCTTGAGAAAAGGCTTTTAGTGCTTGGAATTCTATATTTCAGAATTCTTACAAAAGATTTCCTGGGAAAACAATGAAAAAAAAAAAAAAAAGAGGTTTATACTTTTGTTTTTTTGTTTGTTTTTTTTGTTAGAAACTAGAAGGAAAAAAAGAGGAATCTATACATGGGCACATTTTCCTGACCAATTTGCGTGCATTGTGTAAAGGATTTCTTTCAAATATTTTTGTATAGTTGGTTGCTAGAATATCCTCTAGGGAAATCACTCTCAAGGTTAACTAAACAAAGTTGACCAAGCCAACACCAAATTCAACTGTGTAACTATGAATCACATCTTGAATCTTTAACTGATGTTGGTAGGCAAAAGCTAATTTTAGTTATGTATATATATGTACGTAGTCAGGAGTGGCACTGTTAAGTGGCTTGGAAAGCCCAGCACAGACCTTCTAGGCAGAAGGCTCACAAAACTTCCCAAAGTACATTACAGGAAGTTTGGGGAGAACATGGGAAGGATCTGTGCAAATAGTACAGTCATTACTACAGGGTAATACTGACCAGTCCCCTACCTCAGGTAGCTGAAATCTACCAGATTAAAAAGAATTACATTTCTTCAGATTCTGTCAGAGTATCATCAAATACTTCATCACATATCTCTTTCCCAGAAAAATTCTTTCAATTAATATTTACTTAATTATCTTTGTTTTCACATGTCTTTCTATCATACATATTCTACAGCTTTACAGTATGTCTTGGTCCTTTGTTGAAAACAACAAGGGGAAACCATAAATGATACATGTGTGAATGATGTAAATAAAAATTAAATACATTGTCATACGATCCTTCTACTAGAGGTGCAGAATTAATTAAAACTGAGACAAATTTTGTGAAGATAATATAGGGTTGTGAATGAAAAGTAAGGAAAAAAAGAGATGTTCTTCAACTATATGAAATTTAATTTGGCTACATTAATCTACATTGGGAATATAAAGAGTGATAACTCCTTTCAGAGCTAGTTTAGATTTTTTACAGAAGTACATTTACTTTACATCTGACTGACCATTTGTTGAGCTGCTTTATTATTACTAGGGGTCTTTAGGATTAGTGAATGTAGCCTGAAAAAGCCATCAAACTGAAAGGAAAACGGTTCCCACCCACATGTGTCTGTGCTTTGTAATCTCCACCAGTTGGTTTTTTTTTTAAATACCCCTGCAAGGCAATGTACAGCCCTTTGTCAACTCTATTGTACACACAAATTAAATTCCTAAAATCTCTTGGCTCCTTATCTAAAGACTAGGCTCTAGAATATTAGGCTGACAATGACTGTGTAATTTACTAGATTTGTACATTTCACTTGGCAATTTAGTTAATAGCAGTTGTCGTTACACATTAGCTTGCAAAATTATTGGAGAGAATGCAAACCTGGATGTTGAACAGTATTATCTCTTTATTTGAAAACTTGTTAAATTCTTGTAAGGAATGAAAGCTACAAAAATTCTGAATGATAAGTGAACAGTTGCAGGTCATGAGTAATTTAATCTGAGGATGATCAAATATCAGGCCAACCTGATTTGCAATGTAATTTGGGTTTTAAACATTGAATAGGGAAGAGATAGAAGAAGTATCATTTTACATCAAAACCATGTATGGTTCTGGTGGGATATGATTCAGTAGTTAACAGAATGCTTATGAAATTCTTTGGCTGAGGACAAAAAGATCCTGAAATAATCTCAGAGTCTGAGCACTACATGCAGGTAATTGGGAATAAAAAAATGCAAGGACAAGGTGTTTGAGGAACATATGATTAGATATATAAAATTATGAAAAGCTACATTCATGCAGGCTTTCTCACCCATCTTTTTCTAACAAAAACTTCAAAAGTGTCTGCACTATGACCTTCTTAATAACTTAATACTGTATGGTCAGTATTGCTCATTTGTTAGACAGATAGCATTTGATCCAAAGTTTCATGATGAAGTTACAGAACAGAGTAACTATGATTCAGTAAACACAGAATGTTGAATGAACTGCATTTCCACTTATTTCTCAAAAGAGTATTTGATTTCAGAGAGAATTTTTGTACAGTAAATTAAAATATTTTAAAAGATATGGTGCTTATATTAACAGTGAATTTTGGTGAATTTATGACACAGATAAATGGCTTATAAGGTTTATAGTAGTTTTCAAGAATAAAAAGTTGTTTAATGGAAATTTTGCTGATAAGTTTAAACCACACTTTTTATACAAATCAATCCAGTTATATATATTTGAAAGCGGGGAGGTTTAGATTGGACATCAGGAAGAAATTCTTCCCGGAGAGGGTGGTGAGGCACTGGAACAGGTTGCCCAGAGAAGCTGTGGATGCCCCATTCCTGGATGTCTTCAAGGCCAGGCTGGATGAGGCTTTGAGCAACCTGGTCTAGTGGAGGGTGTCCCTGCCCGTGGCAGGGGGGTTGGAACTAGATGATTTTAAGGTCCCTTCCAACCCAAACCATTCTATGATTCTAAGATTCTATGATTTCTTGACTAAACAGTTGTCATTTTGTGAGAAATGTGAGAACATCTTCTCACTTTGGGATGTAAAAATTTGACTTTGAAAGTGTAGAAAATGAAATTAATATTAGCAAGAACCTAAACAGTAATTATAAAACCAATCTGATTTTCAGTCAAAGTCATCACTTTTTGTTTACCTGTGAATTGGAAATAGAACATTCACTTCTCCTATTTACTTTCCCAGAGTTTATTAAAAAAAAAATTATTTGGTTGTTGGTTTCAAAAATGTTTAAGTAACCCTGTCTATTCTATTAAAAAAACTAACCCACCTGCTTGTTAACTTATATTTAAACTGTATGGCTGCACAAGGCAAGGCCTTTTGAGCAGAAAAATACATCATATAGCAAAAATACAGAGCTGTGACTTTCCGGGCTTAAATTTTCATTATATCTTTGATTATATGGCATGTAGCTGTAATTTTCCACTAAGAAACCTCATAATTATAAAAAATAAATGTTTGTTTACAGATGTCAACAATCTTTTTAGTCTTCTGCTTAAATTCATAAATTCAACATGCTCTAAGGAGCCCAGTTTTGGTGAAATTAGTGTGTATTTGATAGGTTACTTTAAGCTTCAGTGTCTTTTTAGGATTATGCTCCAATAGATCTTTCAAAAAGCCCCGAATTTTTTAAGGGGGCAGTAATGAGAAGACATGTTCATAGCTAAAAATGCTGATGATAATGACTATATTTGCAGAATTTGTGTGGTAAAATATCAGTATTTTCCCACTTCATATTACCTGTAATGAAAAACCTAGAATAAATGTGTAATAAACAGATTGCATCACTGTGTAACAAAACAACAGAAAAAAAACCCAAACCCAAAAACAACCACAAACCCAAACCACCAAAAAACCCAGTAATACACCAAAATAAATTATTAGGTATGACTGATTAAAGATGACCAAAAGAATCAATATTATTAACACACATACCACCCTCATTCCCCAGTTATGTCTTCAGAACTTTCCTCATATGAGCAAAGAGAGTAAAAACCAGTAAAACTCAGTCTCTGCAAATAATATTAAGGCTTAGTTAAAAAGCTAAGAATGATATTCGCAAAAGAAGGTATATAGGATGAAACTGACACATTTCTGAGTTGCTGTTTTACATACACACTGATGGATGCTTGCATTCCTCCTTTTAAGTTGCAGAATTGAATGTAAAGCTGGAGTTAAAAGCAAGAAAGAAAAACTTACCTTGTCTCCTTCTTCAACCTCACAGATTTTCTCTTCATTTGCAGGGTTAAAGACTTCAAATTTTTTACCACTGACAGCATCATGCCATTCATTATTTATAAATATCTGCAGAGGAAGGAGTAGTGCAACAATATTAGCAACATACATATAGCTCTTACCTATTATGTGTTTAATGAATAAATCTATCTTACATAGCTGAAAGCTGCCTGATTGATAGGTTCCTGTGTTAAAAATGGAATAGCTGCTTCTACATTATTCTGAAGTTATGAGTAATCACATATGTACCTAACCAGGAACAGCTCTTTAAATTTAACTTCCTTTGGAGAGCCAAACTTTGTCTCTCTACCTGGTATTTTCACTTGGTTTTGTTTCATAAAAAGATACTATTAGAAAGGGCCCCTTCCTGTCTCAAACCGAAGTATATGATGAACAAGGGAGCTACAGCCCTAAATGACCTGCCTGAAATTACCTGGGTTTCCTATGCTCACAGAGTTGGCAATGATGGAGGGCCTTTTTGTGACGTACCCTAACAGAAGTAAACCCAGTCTGTGGGTTTAGCATATATAGTACATGTAGTAGTATCTTGGAGAACACTATTTTATTTAAATTTGCTTTGATTTCTCTCCACT
>NW_010255879.1:12220-28574 GCF_000690775.1 Eurypyga helias
ACAAAAAATGACCAATAATATGATTTTTCTGAAATTAAAGTTGACTAAACAAACCCCACCACAATAACTGAGTGAAACAAAGAAAGAACTATTTAAACAGGGTAAAAATCAAGCAAGTATAGTTCTCTGTATTCATGTTACAGGAGAAAAAAAAAAATTAGAGATTAAGGGAGGGTATTTTTATTTTACATCAAAATCCCTTGGCTTCGCAGATTGGGGCTTCATTGAATGTGATCCTAACCAAAATTTAAAAGCAAAAACATAATGCTGTTAATCTTTTAATCTTTTATGGGAAAAGCAGAATTTACTTCATTAAATAAAGGTAGCAATCACAAATCAAGAGGAAATGATGGATGCATTCCCTGTTAGCAAACTTAGAGAAAGCCTACACTGTCCTTGCTGTTGCTAGTTGGTGTATTTCACTAAGGGCACTATCTTAAAAACATACTTCACAGCACATACTGGGAGAAATGCCCTCTCCCATATGCAATTGTTGCCCTGAAAAAAGAGTTTAATTACTCTCCTGATCAAATCACATACACCTATTTCTCTAATTGCTGTTTTTCTGCCTGTTATAATCTTACAAAGGAGGACTATCCTTCCAGATTGAACCAGCACATACCAAAATGTTTACAGTTGCCAGATTAAAATGTCCAAGAGCTGACAAGGACAGGAATTTAATGGGGGGCTTATGGGCAAAAGATGACTGTCATCCTCAGCTACACATACAATCCTATAATACTTATTCGGTCCTATATGAAAATATATGGGAAAGTGGTGCTGCTGGTCATAGTTTTCAAAGCTATTTCATACTCCTCCTTTGGAAAGACTATTTGCAGGATCACAATCTGAACATTCTCAGCTCACAATGCTTGTTATTCCCCAAGGGTTATACTATGGGTACAGAAGAAGGGTTATGCCGTATTACCATAATCTTGCACTCAGCATGTGAATATAATCATGCAAAGATATGGCGTATGTAGGTGCTGACAGTGCACATGCCCCCACACCTTGGCAAGATTACAGCTCATGGTCACGAGTGTGTGTGCGTGTTGGGGGGCGGAGGGGGCTGGGAGTGCTCTTTTCCCTCCCCTCCCTGTCTGAAAGTTTCTCTGCAAAACATGAGGAATTCTAACCTCTCAGGTTTTGATGTTCAACGCATGGTGCATTTCCTGCTTTTGAAAGGTGAAGTTACTTCTGTATTTTTTCTTTGGTTTCCTTGGTTTTGTTGGTTTCTTGTTTTCCTTGTGCTAGGCAAACAAGGCCAGTGTGCATTCTTCATTTAACTGTTTTGTACAGACTTTTACATTACAAGGACTGGAAAAAGTCTAACATTAAAACCAAGAAAATAAACTAAAGTTGTGCTGTGCTCAATCATCCTGGAATATTCTGTATTTTTATGTAACATTTTTATTTCAAGATTTCCCTGAAGTACAAAGCATACAGCTAGCTACTAAAAAGCACAAAAGAGCACAGTTGCACAGCAGCTAGTTAATCGTAACAGCTTACCCAGCAGCAATGAAATTGATACCCAAAGTTGATTTAATAAAAGTTAGGAACAGTGTCCTTGCTCAAAGAGTAAACTTTTATACTGGCTGAAAGCACACTGTGTACGGAATTTACATTGTATGGCTGGAACAAATACCGTCACCCCTTGATTGCAACATTGCTGGTGCACTTAGAACAAAAACTAAACAAGTAAGGTGGGCATTGTTATTTCCCATGTTGAATTGTTATGATCCGTAACCTTTTGTGGTATAATAACCCCAGAAATTCAAACCTAGGCCCTTTTATATGGGATAAATACTTGGCAAAGGTACTGTTACAGCTGAAGGAATAATTAAATGTTTGAAGTCCTTCTAAAGTCTAGATGGCATCAGTGTCATTCAAGAATACTTCCTCCAAAGACATCACAAGACTCCCACCAAGTCTGCTTTGTTTATTAATTTTGTTGTCTGTTTGGTATGGCACTTTCCTTCTCTTTCAAGGGTTTCAGGAGTAAACTGTCCTGTGTCTTTCTAGGTTTTTGGTTACTGAATATTAAGATGACTGTTGATGAAATCTGTAGAAATTAGTCTGCTTTTCCATTACAGCAAACAAATGAACAAGAAAAGAAGCCACTGCAATTGTTCCTGAAAAATCATTATTTTTCAGTTGTAAAGTACCATACACACTACTATGAAAAGGTAGACGTTATCTTTTAAAAGATGTACTTCATAACATTGTTAAAATAACTGTAATAGTTCTGAATTTTCTCTTCTGTCATATTAATGATGATATAAACAAATTGATTCAGTTGCTGAGTGATAATAAAACAAGCTACTGAAAGTATGCTCTGCTTTATTTGTAATTGCTGAGAAGTTATATAGCTGGAAATTTAGAAGACAAGAGGAATAAAGGCTAAGGATGTCTGGGTGAAATTTGAGGTACTTATCTCTGTTCACAAACACAGAATATAACTTGGGCCTTACCCATAGGTGCACAAGATCTGTGCTACCCTAAAGCCTGCCATCTCTGAGACACTGATGGTGAAATTGTCAGTTAACTTTTTAATCCTGATTATGTAGGTTAGACTTGAAACAGAAAGGAAAACCACACCAGAAAAATCTGATAATGGCACAGATGTTGAAAAGAGCAGAAGACATTGCTAGCAAGTGTTGTGTAGGTTATTCTTTAAACTGGATGTTATAATGCATACAGTTCAATGTTAACTGTACTTGTCATCCTCTGACTAACCATCTCTGCGATCTCTGGGTTCGGTTCAGTGCTGAAAAGGGGTCATCACCCTAAGCTGCCCACCCAGTGCCTGAGCCCACCTTCCTGCTGCTGATGGGCTGGAGTCCTCCCTTCTTGATCCCTTATAGCGCTTCTGCATTGCAGGCATATGTGTGAGATCTTGATCATGCTCATCATTGAGGCCATGGCAGTCTCTGACTGACAGTACCAGGTATTTTGTGCTCAAACTGTGCCTATCATTAGATTCACAGCATCTTGTCCAACCTTCAGTCACTGGCACTTAGCTTGCAGAAAGCACTTTGGGGAAAGCAAAGCAAAGCAAATGATAGCTGACTCAGGACATGACAAAGTCAGAACACCAAAACTGCAGGATAGATGTTTTTTTGTCATACAGACCTGGGATTTAAACCCTACCCCAGCAACCACATATGTTATGAAAGGATGACAGCTTTCAGAGAAGAGATTTTTTGCATAGTACTGAAAGTGCTTACATTGACTGTCAGGGTGGTGATTAATAATTGGTGAACAGATTGGTAATCACTGTGAAGATCAATAAACAGATTTTCTTGAAATGCATATGCTAACAATTTGCTATGAATGAATTCCTGTATGTTTCGACTTGTTTATATGTGGGCACCATACACAGAGTGTCATTTCTGCCTCCAACCATCAAGGTGGACCAGCAAACTCCTGTTTAACAAAAACTGTCAGTGAAAAAAAAAAATCTAAGTCCCTGAAAATTTCATATATATGATGAAGTTGATTATAAGCATATCCACAGAAAATTCTGACTTACACAAGGGCAGAGACAGCAGTTAAACGGTTAATGTGAAAAATGCCATCTTTAGTAACTAGCTACATTGCCAAGGAAAGAGACAAAGTAAAAGGTAAATATTAACATAACACTGCTATGATGTTACAGTATGCCAAATTCATATCTGTCTCTGAAAGGAATAATAGCAAAGCATACCATTTTTGGAAGTTTTTAAAGTATTTGTTTAAATACTACATTTATTGTACCATCCAATATCACCCATAATACTAGTTTAGAATACCTTTCTTATTAATGTTTCTAATAGCATTCCCATTTAAAAGATAACTTCATTATGTTAAATATATACACAACATTGTATCAAGGCTGTATAAATCAAACTATCCAGATGTCTTCCATAAGCTAGATAGTAGTCCTGCATATGCAGGTATGAAAGCCAAGACAGAGAAGGAAAAAGTCAAAACTGTCCATGTAAGCAGTACTACATACATTGCAGGCTGCTGTGCTGATAAATGTGCATGCCGCTCATTTAATGCTGTGGAGTCTATGCTGCAAAAAGGATGTGGATCTCTAAATCCAGGCAACATTGAAGTACCAGCCAATAGCAACCTCTGGCAACTCTCCTGCCCTCCTGAAAAACACCATTTGCAATCATCTTGCAATAAGTTAGAGTGTTTTGCTTGTCAAGCAGAACTCCACTGGAAGCTCAGATTCTTTTTGTGCTGGGTTGTGAGACATAAATGTAAAAGACCTACCCTTGTCCAGCACATGCTGTTCCGGGGGTTGTCTGTGATGACTGACTATGGTCTATGAGATTTAGAGCTGCAAATTTATCTTGCAAGGATTTAGAAATGCTGTTGTAGGCATTTTATAACTGTCATTTCACTAGTACTTTTAGGAGAGAAGATGGGTTTTATTTCAGCAATCTAAAGAATTAATGACTTTCAAGACTTCTTTGCACTAGACGTGGAAATACACATTTCTTATAGACAAGATTGTACACTACTGAAGTTTAATATTCATAATAGACTCCAGTAACAGTCTCATGTCAAAAATCCTCTGTCTGTCTTTATTTCCCAGTGTCCTGGAATGCAATAAAATCGTGATTCTCTGAAATCATTAATTTCAGTTTAGATAATCTGATCAAATCACCATTTGGAGTTGAAGTTACCTGCAAGACTACAGTATCTCTGTCATTGTTCAGGCAGCTGATTTGGTCACTCAGATGACCTGATCAGAGAATGGGGAGACAAGACCTGCTCTTTATCTTTCTCTGTCATCCTAATGTTGTGTTTGTTTGGTTTTTGTAGGGTTTTTATGTTTGGGTTTGGTTTGGGTTTTTTTTCCCTTCAGCATTTGAATATTTTGAAGGGACTGTGGGTTCATTTTTTAAAGTATCTGCTAGATGGGATCTGCCATATTCGTGTCTGTGCTGCATGAGGAAGAAACTTTGACTCCAGAAAGTTTTATCTCGGAATGACCACACCATAGCTCTGACTAAATTGATTTTACAGCCTTTATATTAGGTACCACCACCTTATGAAACATGACTTCTTGCTGTGTCTTCCTGTGAATAAGGATCCCTTTTTTGTGTATTCAATATTGTGCAAAGACTGTACAGGGTTTCAGACTTCAGTGCTTCTGTAAAAGTGACTTAGAAATGCAGTTTAGAGAGGAAAATACTTCTCATGTTGCAAAGATCCTATACATGATGCAATATTCAGCATCTGTCTATAAACTTATTCTTTGCCATGGGAGAATTTTTATGTATTTCACTATTACTGTTATAAACTATAATTCATACTACAGAGATGCCAGGGAATAACACCACCAGCATTGCTTTAGAGGCCAGGAACAGTGAGGAGGCACCAGGGCTGTGGCTGGGCTCTCTCATGCTGGAGGCAACGGACCATCACTCAGGTGAGGTGATGTTCAGTGCTGAAAAGTTCTGGCCCCTATTCACACTCACTCTTAGGATTATGAGAGTCATTCAAGTATTCTTGAGTTTGACAACAACAGTTAATCTGGCATTTACATCTAAACCTGAAAGAGATTTGTGACCCAAGAGGAGGCTCATTTCAAGTGCTATAAATTCTGATTGGCTAGTCCTAAAATATGTCATGGAGTCTCAGGGTATTCTTTGAGCAATAGAGTTAAAATGTGTGAAATTATTTAAGGAAATACTAAAGGTTGAAATTGTAAGCTTTGAACAAACATATCAATATAGGATGCCTGCTGTGATACCTCTATTTTTCCCCAGGATTTTCTTTACAAGATTTTGGTATTTGGCCAGTATTTCATGTAACTTTTTCCCCCATTAGAATTGTATTATATTATTGATGCACGAATTACGTTTTACTGCTGCAATGGACTAATAGTCAGAGAACATACTTACTCTTCATTATTTATTTAAACCTTTTGATTTGTCAGCTACAGTCTTTGTATCTACAAAGTCAACTCTATCTTAAAATGAGTATGTTTTTATAGTAACTTTACAGCTGATTACCTTTCCCCAGATATTCTAATTAAATTTCTGTGTGTTTACCCCTCATCCTTTTTGTGAAGCTGGTGATTGCAACATATTTGATACTCATCTACAATTGTACTTCACTCAGAGTGGCTTGCCCTTCCACACTTTCTGATATTCTGCACGCAGCTTAGTGAGAGAATGTGCTGCTGTTTTTTCCCCCTCATGTAATTTGACAACCTAATAATTAACTAATCTGAGTTTCTCTGGTTAAAGAAGCACCACAGGGCTTAGTGTACGTGAAAGCATCATGACAGAAATAATTTGTCAAGGAATCATTTTCTAATTCTTCAATGTTAACTAAGTAAAATATTTACTAATACAGTTTTAGCCAGCTACCAACACTCATTCAGTTCACTGAAATATCTTTAAAGGAGATTCAGATATGAATTCACGATCAGTTTGTGCTTCAATATCCAAGCCAATTTAGCTATTTAAAATGCATTCAATTTCATTCTTGAAACTGAAATTCCCTGAAGAGTGCTTAGTTTTATGCTCTATGTGAAAGACATAATTTAAAATGTAGCTATACGAACCTATAGATCCATCCTCATATGGAAATACTTAGTTAAATGATCTCTATAAAAGGCCCAGAATTACCCCTCTCATAGAAAATAAGATAGAGTGTTAAGTAAAGAGGAAAGTCCTTGGAACATCTCCTGCTAGACCTTTCTTCAGATCCAAGTGTCATGACAGTTGATAGTATACAACAGTATAAAATAGGAAAATAGTGTTTCTAGAGCTAGGGGTTTGCTGATATCCCAGGTGTTTCAGACAGAAAGATTACCAGGAGTAATTAATGCTTCTCTCATCTTGATCCCTCCAACATAAGTAGTCAAAACAATCCCACACCCCACATTCTAACTTGCATGGGACAGGAGAAGAACAGCATGGGTAAGAAGACAAGAGTAGAAAGGCATTATTAAATGGTGGGACAACTGCTGCGTATGGGATGACATATCTATTATCTCATCTCCCTGTCCCTCAGCACACTGTTATGGCTTTTAGACAATCCTGTGTGATATTGGAAGAGAGAAGGAAAACATTGTGAAAATCAAGCATATGCAAGGGTGTACTGGATTTGATTGCTTGCATGTACACACTTTTGTGAATAAGTTCAATACACTTCAGCAGTTACACATTATCTGCAGTTTTTAAGGAAATAGTATCTATTTTCAAGGCAAAAGAAACAAGGATTTGTTATCAGACATTCTCCTTAATTGCACACTATAGACATTTCAGCCTTGCTGGCTGCCTTGTGGTTTCTTTTTTTTATTAATTGAATAGGTTTTGGCAAACTAAATATTTTAGAAGAATAGAAATGTTTGCAGAAATTGGTCTCTTCACAGTTAGATTTCTGAGCTGGCATTTTGCTCATATGAAAAAATATGAAAAATAAAATTTGGAAAAATAAAAATCAAACAAATAGACCTGCAATTTCTAGAACACCACTGTGACCTAAGTACAAAAGTTTCTTCTCTGAGTTGAGTTGGGGTTTTTTTGTTTGTTTTGTTTTGTTGTTTTTTTTTTTTATCCCAAGACAGGAAGAGCAATAGAGAGCTATCACATGGCAGAACTACATAGCTTTCGTAGCATGTTAAATATTTACAAAGTAAGGTCCTGTGTGATTTATTCAAGAAAGATACGCACTGATCTCTGGTTAGAGCTTTTCCATGAAAAAAAAAAAAAGTTAGAATGGAATTGAAAAGCACTATCTAAATAATTGTTGAACACCTTATTTTCAAAAAGAAAATAAGCAGTGATATTAGAAAAAAATATTTATTCCAGTGCAATGGCAACAAGAAAAAAACCCCAAACAGTAACTGAGGAGTCTCCAAAAAGAAGAGGTCCTTTCTGATCAATTGTTCTATCTGAATGTTTCAGAGAGTGGAATCTCAATAATTTCTGACAACAGTTTGTTCGAAGTTCTTGCAGATATCTGTGTATTATGATATAAACCAGGCAAAGGGTCTTTTCAAGCTGAGAACACAAGTCTGGATTCAGACCTTCCTTATCTGCATGTTTCTAAATGCATAAGGAAAGCATTTGCTATTACAAAAAGTTTATTATAATACTGAGTAATTAGTGATGGTAGACTTTATCTGTTTTATCGATAGTTACTTGTTTAAGCTGAAAAACAGATTCATTATCTCTAAGGAAAATACGTGAGTGGAATAAATTTTACTTTAGTTTCATTTTCACAAATCCTTGTCCACACAAGCTTATTTTGTATAACTATTTAAATCTGATTGTAATATGATGTAATATGCTAACATTTTAATTTGTTCTTGCTGTTCTGAAAAATAAGGTAATAATAGAAACTTTCTTCTTTGTTCCATCTTTATTTTCTGAGAAACTTATCACTGCAGAAAGTTTGTTTCAGGAGAAAAATAACACCCACCCCAAGTGAAATGTGGAATGATTCTATCACAGTTGCACATCTCCTGAAACGCATAGGTTAAAAGGATCGCTGAGCATTAATTGCTAATATGTATAATATGAGAAACAGGCCAGAATAAATATTTTAATCGCTCATTTACAGTTTCTTTAGTGGTTCATATAAGATTAAAATGAGAACATCCTACTGTCTGAGCTGAATGTGTAAGAAAAATTAAGAAACATGAATGCTACTAACCTTGGTGTACTTAATTTTCAGGTCTTTGAGTGGTTCTGGCAGTGCTGGCAAAACTGGACCAGGATTGCTTTCTGAACCTTGCTTCTTCATATTTTCAGTTGAGGAGTCTGAGGACGTTCCTGAAACACAGGTGAAATGAGGGATAAGGGAAGCACAGTGATTTTTGTCCTGACTGAGCTCTTAGCTTTATTTGTGCTTTTTTATCTGTACCAGCTATGGTGTATTTGCATACGCGAATACGATTGGATGAAAGAATTCATTGCAAAGAGAAAATGACACTACTTATTTTTAAGACCAAAAGCAACAGTCTTTTCACCGAGCTGAGACATCAATGAAGCAATGCTGCTGAAACAATCTATTTAGACGGATACTACAAATTTCTTACCGGGACACAGTTTAAGACCTCCTTGTTTTACCTCTAAAATTGCTTCCTCTCAGCAGGCAGATCCCCAGATTTTAAATTAGGTTCTTCAAGTACTTGAGGGCAGCTCTGAAGGAAAAGACAGACTTGTTAGCTCTGGAAACAAACTAAGTCCTTCTCACTAGAAGGTTGGCAGGAATAATTCCCAAAGCTAGAAAGTATTCACTACAATAAAAGCCACCTTAAGTTATGCTTTAATACATTCAGGGTACATTATAATAGTATAGTTATAAAGAGAAATGATATTATTTCTTTTATTGAGACTATACAGATGCTTGAAAAGCTCACTCAGTTAATTCATGTATCAGGCATCATCTAAACCATCTGGCAATGGAGGCTTTTTTGCTTTTAACTGTTGAGATTATAATAATGAGATTAATCTTACAACTTATTAGTTATATGTAACATACTTTCTGAATTAAAGAGTATGGCATAATTATCATTGATGATTTTTGTGTTTGGACATATGGTTGGAGCAAGACTTTATGGCCTTTAGAAAAATCCAAGTAATTTCTGGGTAAGAGAGAACTAGTTTCTCACAATAGTAATCTCTAAGAGCTATGCGGACATGAACAAATGTCAGCCATTCACTCTGTCACATGAATGAAGTGTGCCCATTCTCATTGCTATAATACCATGATATCCAAGTTTACCAGCTCAGTTACTTCTTTTTGGATGTATCCTTCAGCTCTTCCATCTCAGACGGCAAGCTCAAGAGCTTGAGCTTGAAAGTAGAATGGTACATTTGAAAGTTTTTTGTGCTGCACTTTCAGACCTTAACATTTTGGGTTACAATGTTTGCCTGACTGAGAGATTGTCATCTTTCAGTCTCATGAAAAAAGGCAATGTCTAAATAAGATTTGTTCACTTTTATTTGCAATATAGCTTTTCAGTTCTATCTTTATGCAGCAGATTTTTCTGTGTTTTTTTTTTTTGTTTGTTTGTTTGCTTTTGGTTTGGGGTTTTTTTTTGTTTGTTTGTTTTTTTCCCTGGTTTAAACATTGGGGTCTACTCTAATAATCTCTAATAATCTATAATCTGATACTCTAACAATAAAGTGAATTATTATAACTTCTTTGGAAAATTATAGCATTTATCCTTTTCTCATATCTATTGGGACAGTCTGAAATCTGCTTAGACAGGTTTTAGAGATACTACCTTGGGTGAAGTTTCAACTTTTCCAAACTTTTCCAAACAGAATGGTAATCATTGTTTTATTTTCCACACCATTCATTCATTTAACACATACTTTACCCTCTTTCTTCCTTTCTGTTTCCCTCTTTCACTCTTAGATTGCATGAATCACCTTCACTACCATGCTTCCTGAGAGTCTTTTCTTTTCTCTCTAAATCTTGTGTATTGTTAAAAAAGTCTTCTCTCTGAAATTGCTATCTTGAGCAATTTGCTTGTCCTATCATTGGGCCTTATCTGTTGAGACTGGCTCCAAGCATTACCATTAATGTCAATAATTCCTTTAACTTCCCTGTGTTCTCATATCTATGAATGCCTGACTCCCCTCCCTTTTTCTAGGAAATTCTAACTATTGCTTAGACGACCTGTTCATGACCATCCCAATTGTATAACTTTCCTATTCACTTTCAGTCTAGGATTCCTTTTAGCCAAGTGGAGAAATTATTTCCTTTTCCTCACATCCCATGCTGCTGTTTATTACAGCTTCCTGCTATTTACATTCTGTGATGTTTTCCCCATCACCACTCTCACACATTTCGCTTAAATAAAAATGTACGCTTCAAGCACTGTAATTTTAGTGGACTCTACTGTTCTGTCAAATACTGGATTACAGAACAGTCGTATATTACAGATAATTTGTGTGAAAGTTTACATAGTTTTGTTGTTAATATTTCTTGGAAAATGTTAGATTCTGTCTATTTTTTCCCTCCTTTGGTCAATGATTTCATTGTTACTTGTTATCTTTTCATGACTAATGAATGAACCTTAGCCACTCTACACCCTGAAGAACTACATGAGATATGACTATGTGATACTACTTTCTAGACTTTAATGCGTAATATTCCTCTCATAACCTACTGATTTCACTTGTTGCATACAAGATCGAAGAGGAACAAATGAAACATAGTGGTTCACAATGCAGACTGTAATTAAACTATGAGTTGTATTGGTGCACGACATTGACAGAGCTAAAACACAAGATTGAGAGCTTCATAAACTTTGGTCTGACTTATGTAATTCTCTGTCTGCAAGTAAAATGAAAGTTTTATGCTGTAAGAAGCTGTAAATCATTTCCCCATGTGTTTTTTTACAGGGATTAAAAAATATTAATAACTTACCAAACAAGCATTCCAGACTACAAGTAAACTTTCTTTTCAGATGTGATCATGTGTAGGATATTGACAAAGTTGTTAGCAGTTCCTTTTTTACTGTGTTCGTTGTAGTCTAGGGGGCAAACTATTTGGCTTCTATACTTGAGATCTGTTACAGTCCTATATTCATTAAATGAGATACGATTTAATAGCCAGCAGCCCACAGATGAAAGCAGAGCTATTAGTAGGGCTAGCTGACAATCCAGCTAATGAAATCAATGTGCCACCAGAATCAGCCAGAGATAACCTGTGACTGGATTCACTTACCTAAACCTAATACTAACACTGTCTAAAATGATGTGGCCTTTCCTAGTTGCCCCGAGATGTCAGTCCAGGACAGTCCTCTAGGTCCTATGCCACCTTGCTGGAGTCATATCAATGTCTTCAAACCCCTTGTGCAGCTCAAATGTCACTATATGCTTATATTGAAGGAAATGGCTTTACCAGAAAGTTTATGATTCTACTTGGTATTTTTATGTTAGTCTGTGTTGGGCTACTACAGTCTGAAAGCCATATATTTGTTTTAGACATTTCCCTTCCAGCATTTAATAGATAAATATATACTTTACATTGTAGAAGAGTATTGTGGGAATAGAATTATCTCTTATCTAGAAAATACTTTGACTTTTTAGAAGGACAGAAACTGTTGGGATTTTCCACTCTGAAATAGGCACAAGCTTGTATTTTTACAAGTAGTCTTTCCTTCTTTCTTTCTCTCTTTCTCTCTTTCTTGCTTTCTTGCTTGCTTGCTTGCTTGCTTGCTTGTTGCTTGCTCGCTCGCTTGCTTACTTTCTCACTTTCTCGCTTTCTCGCTTTCTTTCTCTCTTCTTTCTTTCGTTCTCTCTTTTGCTCTCTTTCTTTTGCTCTCTCTTTCGCTCTTTCACTCTTTCTCTCTTTCGCTTTCTTTCACTTTCTTTTGCTCTTTCTTTCGCTTTCTTTCTCTCTTTCGCTCTTTCACTCTTTCACTCTTTCTTTCGCTCTTTCGCTCTTTCTTTCGCTCTTTCACTCTTTCGCTCTTTCACTCTTTTGCTTTGTCGCTCTTTCGCTCTCTCTCTTTTTCTCTTTCTCTCTCTCTCTCTTTCTCTCTTTCTCTCTCTCTTTCTCTCTCTTCCTCTCTTTCTCTCTCTCTTTCTCTCTTTCTTTCTCTCTCTGTCTCTCTTTCTCTCTCTCTGTCTCTCTTTCTCTCTCTTCCTTCCTTCCTTCCTTTCTTCCCAGTTGTCACAGTTTGGGTGTCTCCATCCTCACGCAGTAGGGGACAGGTGACATACTCTTTGTGTAATGCTGAGATTCTAATCCTAACAGTAAGAAATGCTGGTCCATAACTTTCTACACAAAGCAGACTTTGCTCTTCGAAATACATATATTTGATTATTAAAGAAATCTAACTTTTACCTTGTACTAGACATGCTCAAAGCTGCATAGATCAGATAGGACTACATATATTTAGCTTGGAACACCTCCAACACAGGACACTGCAAGAATGTTATTGCAGATAAGCAGACAGTAGATGTTCTCTACTTCTAGTTTTTGTCATTTACAGGTCTGGAAGTGTTCCAAATTGAATGTATTTGGTATCTGATAATCTATTAAAATTACACCATGAACTGCAGAACAAGTATTCCTTCTAAAAGGTAACATAACAACTTAAGAAACCTTCAGAAAGTTAATTGCTACAATTCAGACTAGTTAAGGTGAATAATCTTTTATTGTGACTTAGGGCACTGCTGTGAAAAGTTCCCTGGAACGAGAGATGAACAGAGTAGGTTGCTGCTCTCCGCAGTTCGGCAGCTGTATGGTATAATCTGTGCTGAATATGAGTGTTTAATGCTTAAGTACATGTTTGCAATTTATAACATTTAATCATGAAAAAATCACTTGAAAAATCTCTGTTGAGACAATATCAGTCTTACTGAAAATCCTAGTCTGTTGAACCACTTCTTCCCAACTCAGATCATACAGGGAGTTAAGATAGGAAATTATTCAGTGATTCATACAGACACCCTGCTGGTACTGACAGAAACTGGCATTAAGTTAGGACTGAAATATGTAATTGTCAGCACTACCAAAATACGTTTAAAACATGGAAATCATTGTGACCCATGAGATTACTGAACTCTTGCTCTGAAATGCAAGAGTTGTTGATCTTCCTTATGACATCCCGTTAACGGTCATTGTTTAGTGTGATGTGGAAAGGCAGACTCATCAGAAATTAGGCAGAACTGGTGTGAAACTTATGCTATCTTTGCCCATCTAAACTGAGAGTCCAAGAGTGGGTAGGGTGTACAAACTCTGATAACTTTAATTGTGAAGCACCGAAGTCAAAATATTAAGATTTTCAAGGCTACTGAGCAAATTCCTTTGGCTTTTGCAGCATAATGAGTATCTTGCATTTCTGAAAATCCAAGTGTTCCTTTTATATAACTATGGGTATCTCTGAGCACAATAACAATTCTTTAGTCATTATACATTTTCTGTGAGATATAAACTTGTGGAGTGACATGGCTGACAGATGCACAATTATTTATTTGAGTTTGAAATTTGAACTCAGAGAAAAATCTTTACCTTTTGCTACATGGACAATAGCAATATATGAAGAAATGTCCTGGAAGATATATCTCCATAATGCTCCACAAACAAGTTAGAACACACATTATAATACTAGCTACTTATTGGCTGATTCATGCAAACACCTTTGCTCCAGCATTGGCCTGATTTAACTTGTGTTGGTTTACTACAACAAGACCAGAGGCAAAGCAAGAAGTAGAAAAACTAGTGCTACTAATTTTGTAATCTTGGTATCAAAAGATGTTGAATAGCTTATTGATATTAGTGCTGCTGGGCTGACAGTGGATGTTGTCATGAGGCCTATTCTCTGCCAGATCCAAAATGACACTTTCACCCAAAGACACTTTCTGCAGGGAGGGGCAAATAAGCTTTTTCTGTGCTCCTACACAGAAGCCTGTGCAACCACAACTGGATGTTTTTTTCTTTCACATAGAGCCCCACCTGCTAGTTGAGCAAGATCATTTCTTCTTATTTCATACACAGATCAGACACTGTACTGTACGCTGAACAGAGACCTTCACAAAAAATTTCAGGATAACTACACCTTTTCACCATAAATCCTTTCACAATGAACAACAAAGTATGACAGCAGAGCAAGAGACAACAGAGCACCTAGAAAGAAAGTGTGGGGCTCAGAGTGCAAAATCCACAACCTCTACTCCCTGTTGCATGGGCAGCAGTGCAGTAGTGCATAATCCCTGAACACAGGGCTACCAACATTAGCCTACAGACTCTGCAAATTTAGTTTGCTGAAGAAAACCAGGCAAAAAACACCTTTAGAAAACTAGGCATATTTCTACTCTCTCAGATACTGATGGGGTGAGACAACGTGAGATATGATTAGCTCAGTGGAATGGGGTACACTTCAAGAAATTTATGTTACACCCATACATCAGTACTACCAGGCGAGATGGCTTTCACTGCCCCCACCCTGTACAGGGAGAGGGCTTCCTATCTATTATTTATGAACTATTATATTGCTTCTGGAGTGCAAATAAAGCTTAACAATATCCTTCTGTGGATAGCATGCCCTCAGGAGAGGATAAACACATCCTCTCTGATGGAGTCTTTGCTCTTTAAAAAATTGACTGGGAGCCCAGGAATATTTATTTAAAAATCTATCCAGGTTTATCTAGAGCAAAATGCTTTATTAGAAGCATGCACATCAGTCTAAATTCATATTTGGAACACTCATCCCTAATTCTGCTGCCTGGGTGCCTACTCTTTGTGGTCTGCATTTTGTGTAGCGTGTTTCAAATTGTGTATTGATTTTAGGGACTGATGTTTTATCTCTGTATATAGGGCGATTTACATATAAAATAATAACTAAAATGCAACCATAAAAACAACATTGAAGTAAAAATGAAAGGAAATGTTAAAGGAACTGGATATATTGTGGAACAATGAGAGAAAGAGAAGTGTTTCAGGAATTATTAACACCATTTTTAAAAACAGTTAGCCATAAAACCTTTTTCAGCCACAGCAAACAATTGTCTTTGTAACACAAATTAGAAGACTAAGTATTAGCTGTTTCAGCAGTACGGCATTTTGTAAAAGTTATGTAAATATTTGGTAACCTTTTTTTTTCCTTGAAATGACTTATAATTGTTTTCTCTCTTCTTGAGTTTATCATTAAAAAACTCAGACAAAAATAAAAGAGATGATAGCTTCTTTGAAGAAGGCAATCAAACAAATAAGAACAAATAAAAGGAATTAATTATAGTTTGATGCATCAAAAATATATCTACATTTCTGGACACGTAAATTCTCACAAAATTACGATAAACAATACCAAAAAATGTAACTGTGACTCGTAAGGGTCTGTGTCTGCATTTGCCCTAAAATACAGAACATAAACAATTGTATTTTAATTGTAGCAATAGAATTTTTCCTACTCTACTAATTCCTCCTTATTATTCAATCATGGCATCAAATATTTGCAAAATTAGGGTCATGGAAACAGTCCATTCATAAATTAGCAACAGGCAAAAGTATGTTTTTCACTGAAGCTAAACTAGTTTTCATGTCAACAGGATATTACTTAATTAAAACATTAATAATGGTCTATTGCTTTTCTAACTATTCACTGAAAGTTAATGGAGATTTATACCTCTTTTGCAATCCTGCTTTGACAAATATCTGGGCTGTAACAATGAGAATTGATAAAAGAACAGCATTATCAAAACAACATCTTATTTAATAAATAAGTACAGTTTTATTGACTATAGCTTTAGTCATGGCTGCTTCACACAAATTAAATTTTTATTTATAGAATCATAGAATCACAGAATGGTTTGGATTGGAAAGGACCTTAAAGATCATCTAGTTCCACCCCCCCTGCCATGGGCAGGAACAC
>NW_010255880.1:0-36356 GCF_000690775.1 Eurypyga helias
CTCCCTGCAGCCAGGGGCCTGGACATCAACATGTTTACGTGGGGCCTCTGTGGGGGTCGCCACATTTCTTTTGACAACAGTTTTTGGCCAGGTTGCAACCATAGCTGTTCCTGCCTGTGTGAATAACTGCTCAAGCTTCCCCAGCACTCCCAGATGACTCACCACACCCCCTTTGTTCCACCTTGGTGGGTTCGATCCCTGAGCTCCTGAGGGCTTTTAAATAGCCCGCCAAGGCTGTGACTCCACCTACACTTCTCCAACCAGAGAAGCCAGCTCGGCGAGGGGGGTTGGTCTGCTGGCCACGTGTATCCCGGCTTTGGCAGGGGAAAAACAACCAAAAAACCCCATACGCTGAGTTTTTGCTGCTCTGCCGAACGGCCGCGGGGACAGGCCAGCTCAGGAGGCTGGTCACAGTGACTGATTCCCCCCTAACTGTGTATGAGGACCTTCCTACTTCCTACTTCCAAGTTAATTACTTTTCATATTATGCAAAACACCCATAGGAATTGAGGCCCTACACATTCTACCTTGCAAGTCTCTCTGGTTTTTGAAGTGTTTGATATTGCACCCAGTAAGTTTTATCCTTCATCAGAGCCTGAACTGCTATCACAGGAGTAATGATTTAAAACTGAATTGATCCCTTCTTTTGACACTGGATCAATGCACCCCTGAAGTGTGCAGCAACAAAGAATTATGGGTGAAACACATTCATTAACATACGGTTTCCTGGTACTGCTGCTTCAGCGAAACATGGAGTGCTTACAGAAGTCGGTAGCATGAAACATTTATCCAAAGTATTTCTATAAAAATAAATCAGAGCATGTTTAAAATAACAGTAATTTTCCTGAAGGGCTTAAAAATACTCTTCAGTACTGAGACAGGGAACACTCTCTCTACTCATAAATCACAGGTGCCACAGAAAATAGGAATAGGACTTCTTCATGTTCTCCTTCCCTACTCCTTCAGCCCTTCTCTCATGATATCACTCCCCCAGGAAAGTGATGAACTCTTACAGGAAGAAAATTTTTCTACTGCCAAGCCTGTTCAATATACATCATCTTTCAGAACATACTAATAGTTTGTTATAGTAGCATTTGCAGTATGAACAGTCATCTGCAAAGGACTAAATCTTCAATATATTTCAAGATAGATCCTGGATCACTGAAGAAGTTTTGAAACAGCATGAGTGTCTGGGTTTTTTGTTGCCCTTTTTTTTTTTTTTTGGTGTCTTTTGTCTTAGGAAAAACACACCAGAAATTTTAGGATATGCATCTCATCAAGAGTAAATTTAAAACACTGTATATTCATTAACTAAAGCTGTGGTAGTGCCCGTCTAGCTAAGGAATATTGTTAACTGAAGCTATTAACCTAAAACAGCTGTTTTCTAAAATAACCCCAGGTCTCAGAATAAAAGATGAAACTACACCAATAGATCTTTTGCCATTTCTCCACCCTAGCTGCAACACAAAGTCCTCGTGGCAGTAAAGCAAATGAACAACTGTCCTGTACAGCAGACACGCTTGGAAAAATCCTGCGCATCTTCAGCTTGCATCTCCCTACTGCTCCCTAGCAGACTGCCTTTCCTAGAGTGCTACAGGGCAAAGAGGAGAGGAGATTTTACTACTGTATGCCCATATGATTCCCCTTGTTCCTAAAAACCAAGATCCACATTCTCTGCACTGATGCCCTTTTGTCTGGCATAACTCAGCTATCACATTTCTCTTACATAGCTGAAAGGAGTCAAATGCATTCACTCAGGCAGTGACTGCATGTCCTTTGAGCACCTGGAAAAAGATTCCCGTGGGTAGGGTGCAAACAATAATATTGTTTGCCTCTAGTATAACAGTGTTTTTTCTTTTACTTCATACTTTTCATAGAATTTATTTTATGAAGTTATTTTTAGGCTGCTTAATTTCTGTCTCAAGCTGCATGAAGGAAGAGCTATCTGTTCCCTAGCCTGTTTGAGGAATCCAGCCAATAAGATGCAGCCAAAAGCAAATCTTGGAGAAGAGGAATATTTGGCAGTGCTTATGCATAATATCATATTTGTAATATCAACTGCCCCAGGCAGTTCAAGACAAGTAATTTTGGATATTCTGAGGCAAGCTTTACTGAAACTAGGGGAGGAGGGGAGGAATGATGCAGGGACATGCAAAAGGAGCTGTAATTTCATATCTGAACATAAATCAAACCATTAAAAAAAGTGTCATCTTAATTAAAAAATGGGAAGTCAGAGAAACCTCCAGCAAAAAAAAAAAGCTATTTGAAAGCAAATTATCCTCACTGGAAAAGTGGCATGTAGTCAGCATAGGTGCCAGCAGACATACAGCACAAACACGACCTGGCAGGATGTTGAAAGTTAGGAACCCTTAAAAACCTGTGAAGAGCAATTGAACAGCATTGTGTGTGTGTGTGGCAGGTCTGGAACACACCAGAAATTACCCCTTCACTCCAGCTTGTGTCATCCTGATGAGCATATGTATGTATGAGACAGGGCATACCTGGAGGATTTTTGCTTTGTATCAAAATACCTCAGCTGGCTACAGCAACGTAAAATATACATCCCATATATTAACTTAATCTTATACTCATTGTTAAGAGTGAGTTACAGGAGACCTGGGGAACCAGAGGGGAGCAGGGACCCGTGGGGGTAGGAAACAACCTTTCAGAAGGGCACTGCTGCAAAAACCACGCCAAGCCCCTGTGAACGAGGAGGCAATAGAGCAGCACCTGTCAGTGAAAGTACTGAGAAGCAAGCTAGCCTTAAAAGCCCTTCACCCCTAAAGCTTAGGTCAGTCTTTTAGGACACATGATCACTCCCTGTGCTGCTTATACAAAAGCAGAGGCTATGCAAGTGCTGGGAAGATTTCACAGAATATTCACTGCCATGGAAAGGAGCACCCAAAACTAACACCAAGTTCACTTGTGGCAGAGCTCCTTTTCACTGTGGACTAGCAATAAATGTTATCACCCTCCACTCCTTCCCCCCAGATTGTGCATGCTCTTACAGTCTTGAGCTCCCAGCCTTCATTTTCATATAACCACACAAGCCAAGCAATTCAACCATGCCCCTATTAAATTACATGTTTGTGAAACTGAGCCTGGAAAGGGAAATTTCCTGATGATCATAGAAGAGAAGCAGGAAAAAAAAAATGATATAACCTGGTCATGACCTATCTATTATTCAGAGGAAGTAATTGGGCAGCTAGTGTTACAACCACTAAATCTTTCACACAATGTGCAGCACCATCTGCTTCTGCTCTTTTTTGGCATGGGGCTATTGGGTGTTCAGTCCTAAGTCCCTAATTTCCATATAAAGTGAAATAGTGGGTTGAACCTTTATGAATTGTTGTGGTTTAACCTTATCTAACAGTTTAGTACCTTTCAGCTGCTCACTCACCTCCTCCCTGCAGTGGAGGAGGAGAGTCAGAGGAAAAGACCCCCTATTTCATCATGCTCAGCTCCACACCATTCCATAAATTCTCATTAACCAGCTCCCCTTCCCCATCCCATCCCACACAGATATCATTCCCTTAGTCTAGGGACCATCTTGGCAAAATGTCCCTTAGTCCATGACTTCAGGTTCCATCAGGTGTGGGGGTCACTCAGGACAGGAAAGGTGAAGTGTTCTGTGGGATCGTTGGGTGCCGATGCTAGCTCAGGTCAGGTCACTGCTGCACCTCTGGCAAGACGGGATCTCTGTAGGTTCAGGTGATTTCTGCTGTAGTGATTCCTACAACACAAAACTCAGAACAAGGGTTATTTGCAGCAATTAGTGTCCATCATGCAATTTAATTCATGGGCTATTTTCCCCCAGAATCTAATCACCTGGAGGCATACATTGGACTTCCCCATCTTCTCTCATTACTCATCAAGTGCACCCAGGTCCTTAAGTGAAACCAATCCCACAGATGGATTTGCCTTTGCCTGAGGCAGGAATAACCCAGACTATTATTTTTTCCAACATATTTTTAACATGCACTACAGGGACTTTATCTCCTTCTACAATACGTAAAAGTTTTGATTGGGCAGGGCCAGCACGACTGACAGATCCTCTAGTGTTGACTAACCAAGTGGCTTTTGCTAAATTGGTGTCCCAATTCTTTGAAGTTCCACCCCCCATTGCTCTCAGGGTGGTCTTTAACAGCCCATTACACCGCTCGACCTTCCCTGTGGCAGGTGCATTGTAGGGGATGTGGTTCACCCACTCAATTCCGTGTTCTTCAGCCCAAGTGTCTATGAGGCTGTTTCAGAAATGAGTCCCATTGTCTGATTCAGTTCTTTCTGGGGGGTTGTGTTGCCACAGGACTTGCTTTTCAAGGCCCAGGATAGTATTTCGGGCAGTGGCATGGGGCACAGGATATGTTTCCAGCCACCCGGTGGTTGCTTCCACCATTGTGAGCACATGGCACTTGCCCTGGCGGGGTTTGGGGAGGGTGATGGAGTCAACCTGCCAGGCCTCCCCATACTTATATTTCAGCCATCGCCCCCCATACCAGAGAGGCTTTACCCTCTTGGCCCGTTTGATGGCAGCACATGTCTCACAGTCATGAATGACCTGCGCAATAGCGTCCATGGTCAAGTCCACCCCTCGGTCACGAGCCCATCTGTACGTGGCATCTCTCCCTTGGTGGCCCGAGGCGTCATGGGCCCACCGAGCCATAAACAGCTCACCTTTATGTTGCCAGTCCAGATCTACCTGAGCCACTGCGATCTTAGCAGCTTGATCCACCTGCTGATTGTACCGATGTTCTTCAGTAGCTCGGCTTTTGGGCACATGGGCATTGATGTGACACACTTTGACGACCAGGTTATCTAGCCGGGAAGTAATATCTTGCAATAACGTGGCAGCCCGGATGGGTTTGCCTCTGTGCTGCCAGTTGCTCTGCTTCCATTGCTGTAGTCACCCCCCCTCCCAGGGCATTTGCCACCATCCACGAGTCAGTGTAGAGATAAAGTACTGGTGAGATGGGACTGTTAAAGGATGAAGTCCTACTGATCACCCCTTGGCTCTCCAGTTGGTGAATCAGCTTCTGGATGGGAAGCAAGGAATCTCGGTTGGTGCAATATTGTTGCCAGTACACTGTTGTAGTGGCAATTGGCACCTATTGGTCTGCAATCTTTAGCAACCCCACCACAGGAGGGTCCTGTGAGAGTCCAGACAAGACAGACAGCTGCTCAATGTTCTCAGTCTCTAAAGCAGCTATCCCAAAGTCCACCGGTACCCTTTTCAGGTCCTTAAAATACCCTCTCTTAAGATAGTCAGTGCCAAGGATGCACGGAGCATCTGAACCAGTCACAATGGGGTGCTGTTGCCACTCCTTCCCAGTCAGGCTTATCTCAGCCTCCAACACAGTCAATTGCTGAGAGCCCCCAGTCACACCACAAATACTGATTGGTTGTACCCCGCTACAGCTTGATGGCATGAGGTTACACTGTGCACCCGTGTCTACTAGAGCTCTGTACTCCTGTGGCTCTGTTGTGCCAGGCCATCGAATCCAAACAGTGCAGTAAACACAGTTGTCCCTTTCCTCCACCTGACTGGAGGCAGGGCCCCTCCAAAACTGACATGCTTCACTCATGTCTCAGAGGAATGGATTATTGGTCAGGTCAGATCCTCCATCCCATTTGGATATGGGAGCAGCAATTTTTCTGGAAGAATCCCTACTGGTGAATTTTTTCTCTTTCAGTTCACATACTCATTCCTCTAGGATCGAGGTGGGTTTTCCATACCACATCCTCATGTCCTCTCTGTGGTCACATAGGTAAAAATACAGGGTACCCTGTGATGGATACCTGCTGTATTCCCTTCTTGAAGTGGAAGAACACGTACTCCCAATAGCTGAGACACTGACTCATGCAAATGTGGAGCAGAACACCTCCTCTCTGAATTGCTTAAACTCCTGGGTCAGTCTCTCTACAGCCAAGACACAGGCCTGGATGGGGGAAGAGATGCTTTCCTCATATTCCTGGAGGTCATCCACTGTCAGTGCCTCATCCTCTTTCCAAGCTGTTATTGTAAGCACACTGGCATATGAGGACGGTGCACGCTGCATTAGTTTCCACCACATGGGTGGCATACATTGAACTTCATCTGGATCTGTGGGTGCCTGTGCATAGTTTATTGTGATCCAAACAATCTCGCTGCATTATTTTCCACCACATGGGTGGCATACATTGAACTTCATCTGGATCTGTGGGTGCCTGTGCATAGTTTATTGTGATCCAAACAATCTCCAGCACGGCTAGTTCCCTCAGGTACTGGAGACCTTTCTACATGGTGTTCCATTTGCATGACTGATGTGGCACGCTTCCCTTAAAAGGATACCTTTCCTTCATGCTTGTCAGGAGTCATCTCCAGAGGCTCACATTCTGTGTCTTCCTTCCAATTGCTTGTCAATGCCCTCTTCTCCAGCAAGTGACCCAAACTGCTTGGCTTCTGTGCCCTCTAACTCCATGCTACTGGCGCTGTTATCCCAGGTCATAATATGTTCACCTAGACAATGGCTGAAGTCTTTACAGATAACCCGTAGCTCCCTCAGGGATAAAGATCGAGTGGGCACTACTGCTTCATCCTCTGTTTTTGACTGCTGGGATGGCCTTGCTCCTGTCTCCTTCTCGTTCATCTGTCTCTTGGGACAGCCCTGCTACCTCCTCATCCTCTATCAGACAGAATGATTCGCACGTCCACTTCTTTTTCTCTACCGGGGCCACTGACACTGGTGCCGGCTAACACCGCCAATGGTACTGGTACGAGGGAGGTAGAGCTGTGGTGGGAAGTGGTGCAGCCATGGTTGCAGCCGCACAGGCTCAGACCGCCGCCCTGCCCACCGTGCAGGTCCACACCGCCCCCCTTCATGTTAGCACGAGACGTGTGGCCACACAGCGCCTGCCGCTACCCAGAGAACTGGTAGCAGATGGGCCAGCGTTCCCAAGCAGTTTGACTTTACACAGGATCATGAGAACACTCAGAAATGTGCTGATCCCTGGCCATAGGTCACTCCAAGCTCATGAAAAATTTCCAAAATAATCATTTTTGCCATTGGCCTGAGAGAAGAGGGAAAAAGTTGGAATAATTTCTCCACATCCAACCCAGCACTGAATAATCTCTCCTCTATAGGCTGAGTCCCTAAGGAGAAAAAAGGAAAGGTGAAAGCCCCCAAGAGATAGCTCGCAAAGTACAATAAACTAATATTGTCAGGGTGCTGACAATATTAAATACAGATACAGGATTCCTCCCACCACCAGTAATACACCGACCAGCCTAATGAAGCCCTTCGACCTGGTTTGAGCATATATGATCAGGATAGCAAGAAGCACATAAGGCAGTAGACCCCACCATTCTGCTAGCAACTTAAAGAGCCCCGAACTCAACATCTTGATCAGCCACCACCAGATCACTATAACGAATACTTATCACACGGTAATAACATCTGTTCTTATCTCAACTCTCTTGAGCCCCATGTTGGGTGCCAAAAAGAACTGTCGTGGTTTAACCTTATCTGGCAATTAAGTACCACTCAGCCGTCTGCTCACCTGCCCCCCTCCTCCAGTGGAGGGGGAGAATCGGAGAAAAAGAAAAGGAAACCTCATAAAGTTGAGATAAGAGCTATTTAATAATATAACTGAAAATTATAGTGATACTACTACTAATTAATTAAAATAATAGAAAATAGAACATATGATACAACTGCCCACCACCTGCCAACTGGCACACAACCAGGTCCCGAACAGCAAGAGTCCAAGAGTGGCAACTTGACCAGAACAAAAGACAGCGGACCCCTCAGCCCACTAACAAAAGAGCCTGCCCCTTCGTGCCCAGTACCATGGAATGAAACACTCTGTCAGCCAGCCTGGGCCAGTCTTCAGCACGGTGGAGAAAATTAACTCTTTCCTGCCTGAAACCAGCATACAAACCAAGGGAGAGCAGTGTCAAACATTTAGAGGAAGAGCAGTAGAAGGCTGAAGGAGCCTAATACTTGGAAGTACCTTGCAGACATTTGGTTTAAGATTTCTAATAGCTGCTTTATCAAACAGTAAATACACTCTTTAAAGCCTCAAATGCACACTCGTACAGTTGGTTAGGATTCATTGTTCAGCTGACACAGACTTTACTAGAGAAGATTGTCCCCTTCTCTCACATGGACATCCAAAGTCAGGGGCAACAATCTCTTCACCAGCCATAGCTGCATATTTTCATCCTGATCGCAGCACTGATTTTGTTCAAAACCAGGTATTAAAGGGGTATGCTGGACTGTCTGATCTCAGAAGATGGTTATCAGTACTTACTCCTTCTGCACTTCCAGAACTTGGTCTGATCATTAGGTATGGGCTTGATTTGCAACAGATCAGACTATTTAGATTTTCGTTTGGTTTTAAGTGAAGGTATTATTTCTTCAAAAAACTCAGAGCTCCTCAAATTTCAGGTTCAACATCAGAACTCTTTGAACTTAAAAAATGAATCTTGTACCACTTCTAAGTTAGTATTTTGACAGCAGGAACAATGACCCATCATGAATTCTCTGGCATTTAATAAATGCTTGCTTTACTCTTTCTGTTTAATTATTTGAGTAATAAATCTCTCCCTTACAGTTTATTTAAAGTACCTTTCAAGCACATGACCCACACACTACACCGTACGTGCTCAGAGGCTGCTCAGCAAAGGCAAGGGCATTCAACTGTTGCATTGCAAACTAAGGAGAAAAATCATTCTTCAGACCTATGGTAAAGGGCAGAATATTGCTGTTATTGGCACTGTCAGAAGTTTACAACAGGGACTCACCATTTATTTCTTTTAGCTGGAAGTTTTCACAGGATATCTCAAAGAAGTTTATAGATAGAGTTAACAGTTTTCACCCTGCTGAAATAATTAGCTGGATTACTTCAGTTTGCAGAAGCACTCCAAAGATTGTTTAACCTGGTTGAAAATAAACCAAAACCCACACACCTTTTAAATTCTGAAATATGAAGTCTTTTCTATATTATTAACCTACTTGAAACCTGTACTCAGAAGCTGACAAAGTTAAACATGAAGGAATGACCATCTTACTGATAAAAAAAAGAGTTAACTTTAAATGGAAAGGATCCCTCCCCAAAGGCTGAATTCCTTCCTTCTCCCCCATTTCATTGTAGGATAATACACCATTATAAAATAAAGATAGAACAAACTTGTCTGCTACGTTTGTCAATACTATACCATAGCATACATCTCAACCAAGGTATGAGTTGTCAGATACAAAACGCAACGTAAGGACTGTTATTTCTATTGTGATAGTGGCTAAAGGTTTCAATACAGACTGGGATTCCACATCAAAAATTGTTGAAGAAAATCCCCTTCTGCATTCAGTCTTTCTGTGCCAAAATAGGGTTGAGTTTTCCTTTCTATTTTTAATGTATATATAAAGAAAATATATTCTACAACACTGCATCTCAAATCACCATATTTGTCTGAAATCAATCTGCCAAAAGGCTCACAGAGTCTGGAAAGTACCGAGCAGAAAAATTATGATCATCAAGTCCAAGTCATAATAACTGAATGGTTCAAATTCCTATTTTAAAGAGGCTTTTTGGGAGGTGGAGTCAGCCTCGAAGTCATAAATCTTGAACGTGAAAACAAGTGGCTCAGCCCTGGGCGTATGCAATCACTGTGATTATGTGACTGTTTAGGCAGATAAGTGAAAGTATGGGTGTTTTTTTAATTCTTATACCAGGAATTTCAGGCACTTTCCTTCTCCACTGTAACAGCCAGTGGAGTTGAAGTTCACCACAGGACAGTTTGGAATCTTTCCCATGAGAGATGAGGTCCTGCAAAATAGCTGTACTTCCAGTGGGAACTGGTAAGTTTCCCTTGCACTTGACTTGGAGATTTTAATGCAATTTTGACTGATCTGGTGGCTTTAAGGCTAAGCTTCCTTAGACCAGCCAGACAAGGCATTAGTTGACCAGGATCCTCTCTGTCTGCGAAGAAATTTCCCTGACTGCTCAACACATGGTAAGTCCTTTGCGACGATTAAAACGCAAGACCCTGTCTTGGCACCAAGGTGTTTCTTCCTCAATTATCTCTATCTGAAACAGGAAACTCAAAGTTCTGGAGATGGGAGGAATGAGATATACAAGTCTAACTCAAAACCCACAACCACGTAACACCACGACCCCACACACACCGTGGTTTTGAGGGTTTTGCTGTTGTTTTTTTTTCCTCCGCCCCCTCAACTAAACGGACAACATGTTTACCATAACACAAACTGATCACTATTGATACTTATAAAAAGGCAGAAAAGCAGGATAACATTTTAAAGGGTTTTTTCTTTACTATGGTAGGATGAAATAACAAGCTGAAGGGTGATCAGGTCTATTTTATTTCACTGTCCTAGAGCTAGGGAGTAGAAAACTGCAGGAAAATCTTTGGTACATCAGTTATTCCAGAAGACACATCTAGCCAAAGATGGCAACTTGGTAAAGTCTGGTACACAAGACTCAAGAAGGGAAATCATTACAACAAAAATGTTCAAACAACAATAGGAGGAAAAGGTCACTTGAAAATTTCTTTTTCGTTTCTAGGCTTTTTTCTTTTTGTTCACAATGTTTTCTTGTGCAAAAAATGACCAGTGATATATACACGAATCCAAAGAACTAGAATTTGAGATTTGTTCACATTTTAATACCTCTAGAATTTCTGCTGCAGAAACATGTTTCATATTTAGGAGCAGAGGAACCTGACCAATTAGGAAGACAAAGAGGACTTCACTTTCCCAAACACACAGTGGCATGATAGCAAGCTTTAATGCAAGGGCTGTGCACTGACAGAGGTGAGTCTGAAGTTTGGCTATGCTAGTCTGAGTCCTGACTTACATTATCACATGCAAAAAACAAAACCATCACGTTTCATAAATACCTGAAAAATCCCCAGCTTGTCACCGATAGCGAGTTAGAGCTGCGCAACATGGAAAGAAAGGAGGTGGGCCAAAGAAAGCACCCACTCTAGCAAGTCAAATAGAAATAAAGTGTCAAGGATTTCTGTCCCAGTTTGTTGCCTCCTCTCACTTTTACTGTTTCCTTATTATTTGTCACTGGGCAAGAGGTTTTGCCCTGAATTCCCAAACCAACACATTACTGTTCTATTCCTTTATGTTAAAAATGATCCAAATATTTATTTTGCTAGTCACATAAGGAGCAGTTGTCATTTAACTTCTAAATAGGTGTTCCAGCTGTGGGTTCTCTCATCTGCTCTGCAGTTTTTATTTTGACTTTTGGAAGAATTCACGTTATATAGCACCATGTTAAGCATGCTACCAGCCATAAATAAACAATAATGCCTTGAGTACCAGGCATCATAAGCAAAGATAAAGTTGACAGGACACAGATGAGGACTAACAGTTTCAGTCTCTTATCCTTTAAGTGCTAAGGTTTTTTACCTTTGTAGACATAATATTCAGCAGCAGCACTAAAACAGAACCGAAAGTGAAGATTATTGCTTTGGTCATTATCTAAGAGCAGGGTGTGGGAGGAAAGGGGGAAAGCAGGGAGGAGAGAAAGCATGCACGGGCCAAGATCACCACCTAGTGACAGAACTTCTGCTTTGCAGGTGGTTTACTTCAATACTAGTCAAGTTACTGCGCCAGAGAAACAAACCATCCAATCCTTTCACAATCGTAATCCTCTAATGTAAGGATTATATATTCCATCAGGATTAAGAAAAAATTCAGAGCATATGATCTGGTGCAGTAAGACACTTAATACTTTGTTGTCTCCTTTCGCTTATGTTAAAAGCAATCAAGAAAAAAAACTTGCTTGAATTTGTGGATGATAAATTTGGCAAAGCACCTGTTCCAATATTCCCTAAACTAACAATTTAGCTAAACTAATAAGTTAAATACTGAACTTGAACAGTTTTTAAATTAGTTATTTTAGTATTACTCAACAGGGGCAGGAGTTTTCTGCACCAGTAGGAACATGAAAAACAGAGTAATAACTCTTGGAAAGAGGAAGCATCCCTCCTACATGAAGGCAACAGCCCTGGGCGCGTGTCTTCGTGCAGCACCTAACTGTGAAGGAGTGCTGGGTAAAATATGCCGATTCCCTAGACTCTGGTTTTAGTTCTTTCAGCAGAATGCATTATTCTTTTCTTTTGTAGCTCACTACTTGCTTTTCCTCCCTGGACAGCACTGCCATTATCCAAAATGGTAAACTTGAGGCATGATCTTTGATGCAGATATCTACGTTTTGGTGCTCAGAATAATACAAGTCTCCTACAGACTGGACAAACCTGTTGAAAACTAGCCTTTCAGATCAAGCCTGCGCCATCTACCCTCTTGTTATTGCAGCATCTTTTTTCCCCATGCCTTGAGAAATACACCTTTCTTCGCTCCCTCCCTTTCACAGACTACAAACATCCTTGAGATAACCCAGTGCATCCTAGGTCTTGGCCACCCCATCCCATGCTCTGCTTCTCCATCCCATCTAAATTCCATGCTTTTGTTTCACGATATTCCATAGCTTGTGCCACTCAAGACATCTTACCCACTATCAAAGTATTTTCACCCACATCCAACGTGCCTGTCATGTCACTATCCATCAGTCACTAACTTCTCGAACTGAGTGATCAGGCATAAAGCAGTACAAGTTATTTAGCTTTGTGATAACTGGGTTAATTACAACAATTAAAAATACAATTATTTAAACCCTATCATTTTAACATGGCAGACAATGCTGTATATTACCTTGTGTTTCCCATCCTGTATTTAGGCAACTGTTTTCTGCCGTCTCACACTTAGTTATAGGCTACTCAGGGTAGGTGATGTCCTTACCTACTAGCAACACAGGGGAGCAGAGACTAAAGCTCTGGGCCACCCAGTTGCAGGAACAGGGCTGCTCGCCTCTCCCAGGTAGTGGCCAAACAAAAAACAAAGCAATGGCTCACGCTGGGTAGTTAGTGGGCACCAAAGAACATCTAAACCCTCCAATGGCAGGGTACAAGGAATTGTGCTACAAGCAGAGCTACACCCAGTAAACTTTCAAAACAAATCCATGCATTAGCTGCAACTGGTACAGCACTGAAGAAGGAACAAATAGTGCAGGCACTAGAAACATTTGTTTTCAAAACAGCCTTTTTTTTTTTTTAATAGAATCAGAGACAGTTTAGACAGCTCTGAAGTAAAAGGCAACCACTGTACAGAGGTACTGCTCAGCTGATAGCACTGTGCAAAGGGATAGCTCCGTCTGGTTTTGGAACGGTTATGTTGAAATACACTACAGGTTAAATAGGAAGCTCTGTGCTCAGACAACTGATTACTCTGGCTCCCCTTCTACTGATAACATTTTAAGCTGCTATTCTACAACAATGCTTTCATCAGTTTTTAGCAATTATTAAAAAAACCCTGCTACAGCCAAGATCTATCATGCCTGGAATGTCAGTAATCACTGCTGTCCTATACTCCATCGACACAATTAGGCTAATACAGGCCATAATTTTTTGGACACAAGGAACACATTTGAAATAAGAAGCCAGGTCTTCATGGTCTCTGAGTAATTTAAACACGTACCCTATTTTACAGCTGAACAAGCTCCACCTACCCTATACTTCTGTGCCCAAGCTCACCAGAAACACCTTGTAAGGAAAAGTAACAGTTACTGTTTTAACAACAAAAGGTAAAGCCCCCCAATTATTTATACAAGTATAGCCAATATAAGAAGTTCAACTAAACATAGACATAAAGTTTTGTATTATACATCTATATTTATATCTATGTACATGTATGTAAACATGTTATATATTTTATAATATATAAAACATCATAATGTGGAGTTCTACTCTGGTAACATCCACCTCAGCAGGCTAATTAGTTTTGCAATTGAAAAGGCAAAACTGTGTGTGTGTGAAACATATTTTAAAACCTTTCTGTGAAGCAATGTAAGATGCAATGGCTTGACACCATTCCCATGAAACTAAGCTTCTCTGAAAGCAAGAAAGTCTGTTCTTTGGGTGAAAACAAGCATTAAAAATAAACACAACTTGTTTTTCAATAAAGAAAACAAATGCCCTCACTAATTTTGAATGGGCTGTTTTGGCATGCTAGAAAATAGCATTTGGACATCATTCTTCCCAGAGAGGGGGCTCCAGTTTGGGATGCCTCACCTTAGAGCAGCTCTAGCACTTTCAGCTCCTGTTATCCTCCGGTTCCTGATGTGGGCACAACTCAGGCATCCCTGCGGCCATCAGAAGCAGGCTGATGCAAGAAGCTACCCTGCAGAGGCAGTTCACCCACGCAGGGTCCAAAATTAAAGTAGCAACTTGCTTCTCGCCTGAAAGCTTGTACTTCTTTACAATATTGCACTGTTTCTTACACAAGTTTCCCCCAAGTTTATGATCAGAAGATTCAGGCATTTTGAATCTTCCTCCAGATCGATTTCCTTTCTTGTGCCTCCACCACTTGCAATTAAAGTTCATCTTGAAATCCACTCAAACCTACACATTAAAAGAGCCAAACAAACAGAAAATGCACCCAAAAAACCCCAACCAAAACATCACTAGGTGAAGACAAAGCAACCTGGTTTTATAGTGTCTGGAGCCACTTAAGCTCTTCAGGAGAAGTTAGCTGTTGTGATACCATCTCTAAAAGCAGTACTTTCAGTCTGCATGGAAGAGAGACAGATTTACCGGTTAACGTTCTCAGATCATATAATGAAATATAAAGCAATTAAAACTGTATCTTTGATTTAAAATAAGCAATACGAAGCTTACGTTACACTTTCTCAAAATGGCATCTCCAACAGGTAACGACTAATACAGTCCTGGTGAATTAGACCCCCTTAAAAATAAAGCACATGTGACAAAAGCAAGAATTACTGGCATCTATATACCTCAGCAGGTCAACAACAAAAAAACCAAGCACATTTACATCATGTTGACTAAGCAGATTTTTCCCCAAACAGCATATTCCATTGTGACCTGACTTAACCTGATGAAATAAGTCAATCTGGTTTTAATTTCTGCAACCAATTTGCTTTCTCAACTGTGCGTATCCAGTTGCATAAACAAACCCTTGTTACAACCACGGAAGCAGCCGCCTCAGTTTCTGTTGGAACTAGCCATTTACATGTTTCACTTGCTCAGGATTTTTATTTCCCCCCCACACACGCTAGACTTAAACTATCAGAAACAGAGGCCAAAGGTATTAAAATAATGTGTGAAAAAAGAGGGGAGAAATTAAAGACTTGCCCACAACACACTTTGTCTTGTGGCAACACAGGTCCCTCTGATGTTTTGGGCTTTGTTTGGGGTTTCCCCCCCCCCCCCCCCATCTATAAAGCAGAAACAAGACACTTGCAGGAACATACCACCACAGTCTAGAAGAAACCACATCACTTAATTATTAATTTTAGGTTTATTTTATGTGTAATCTGTACATCTCCATCAGGTTCACAAAACTTAAAACTTGGAGTATTTCACACAGAATCAACGCATAGCTTTATGATTACTTATTTATAAGTACATGCAGTAAGCTATGGAAAGCTTATGAAAATATTTTAGTGGAAAATTTTAATCAAATAAATGAGCATAACAAATTGTGCATAACTTGTACATTGCGTATATAAACTACTACAAAACATTTCCTATCCCCCCAAAAATAATTAAAACTACTTAAAGGCTCTTGAAATCTTACAATTGGACAAGTGTTCCACTGTGCCTCCATTATGAGACATGGAAGTGGAAATGGTGCAGAAAAACATTTTACTTTAAATATTGTCCAATTGTTATTGCTGCTTTTCAAAGAACCTGAAAGGATACAGTGAAACCTTACAACTTAACAAACAGCTGAATAGACATATTTAGACCATTACCAGAATTAAAAAATGCAAAGGTTAACTACAAAAGTTTCTCAAAACGTTGTGGGTTGTTTTTTTATATGTACATAGAGAACTGTACACAAATAGGGAAATAAGAAAGTTGCCTAAAAAATGAAAGATAGTAGTACACAGTATTTACAGCTTATGTCACCCATTAATGTACTCTCTTTTTCTTAATTGGAGCTAAACTGTTAACATGAACATGCAGTGCATCCACAACCCAAAATGAATACTTTTTCTCAGTCCTACATAAATCAACCGTATGTGAAATTGCTCTTCCCCATCATCGCTCTTGCTACCTCTGAGCTTCACACCAATGCCTCCGTCACGATCCTGTAGCTTAGGCAACTTCAAGTGAAGACATGAGCATTTATTTCTAACACAAATTTGCAGAGTGCCTTCTATGCACAAGACGTTTTATGGAGAGAGATGATGCTGTATTGTGCGTGATCTATTGTTTAGATCATGCTTGATGAAAAACAGTATTGGAGGGGAACAATTTTGTCAGTGGACTAATGGATACTAATTTTGCCTTACATTTTTAAAAATTCTTTTAATTCCCCGTTTCCTTTCCTCCTTCTCAGCCAAATCCAAATGGTTATAGTACTGATTGTATTTGTAAAGCTTATAGTACGACTGTTTGAGTTATCAATACAGGTGTCAGATATGGTAGCCCTTTTCTAACTGTAAAATAGGTATCTATATTTAATGATCTTTGTAAGATTTTCTGAAGAATTATATGCTGTTCTATATATTACCACAGTCCAAATTTTAGTTATGTAAATACCTAATTACCCTCTAAAACCCCCAAAATACTAAGAGCTTTCAAAGCTTCATTAACTGTATAAAAGTACATTTCAAACAAGTAAAACCTCCAACCAGGTAATTTCAAAATATTTTAGATTTTTAGCTCTGATGGCATCATCAATATGCCTTATATTGATGGAGAATCCAGAAACAGATTTTGCAATAGTGATATTAAATACCTGAATTAAATTTAAAAAGGTAGAACTCAAATCTAATGTCATTTATATTTTCAAGTATTATTTACTTTATTGAAAACATCTCTTCAGTACTTTGCCTTACAGGTTTTGGTTTTTTTTTCAACTCACAAAAGAATCACAGAAGGACATACTATCCATTCCCTTTAACAGCTGACAGATCTTACTGGTTTTTCATGCCATAACTTAAAGTGTTCAATAAGTGCAAGGTGAACAATTAAAAGTGGAAAAATGTGTGTTCCTGAAACAAGGTCCTTTTTCAGATCACCACTTTAGGGTACAATGGTCTTCACACATGCCATACTAGCAGAATATCCTAAGCAGTAAGGTACCTTTGCAAACTTTGAGATACTTTGTGGCTGCATTTGAACTTAACGTGGAAACTGAATTCAAGTATAAATCTAGGCACAAGTGTGGGAAACAACATGCTGTCGGGACACAATCCTTCTCTCTTACAAGGTATCAGATGGTATGTACTCAGGTAAAAGTCTACCTTCCATGACAACTTCATTTTCCCCAACGGATGTGCAGTTGAGCACACCAACTAGTCCAGCCCAGGTGAAGGTTTCATGGCTGTAACAGAGTACACAATACTTTTCCCACTGACCTTAAAGGTTGTGGTGGTATGACCAAGGTGCAGCCAAAAAAGTCTACTTTTAACTCATTACTGGGTTTTCAGCTGTGTTAAATTCACCCGTACACAGAGAACAGCTACTCCTTCTGCAGCAACAGCTGAGGATTTAAACAGTCTTTTCATCTTGAGCTGCTCCCAGTCTAGAGGTTAAAAAAAAAAGGAAATAATTCAAAAGGTATGCTGTCAATATGCTGATACAGTTGCATGTTAAATTCTGGTATCACCCCAATAGTTATGTTCTAGCACTTATATATATGTAGCACTCCAGTGTAATTTATGAAAGAAAGTCAGAACTTCATTTTATCTCAAATGGCTTGGAATTAGATGAGGTTGCAGTCGTCATCCTAAAAACCAATCTCCACATCTTTCCCCTTAAACTGAAATACATATGCAATGAAAAAGCATATTTTCAGAAACAGAATAGTAACTGAAGAAATTCTCATGTTCACAATTGGTTTTCTAAGGCTTAGAGTCACATACTTTTTTTTTTTTTTTTTGGCCCTGATTCATCTACACTTCATTACACCTAGGAACATTGAGACTGAAGAAGAAAACAAATCACTTGCGGAATTATACATGTCTGAAGTTGAACGGCTATTTACAAACCAATGCAATTTAATATGTCCATGATATAATATTCATATTTAATGCAGAAAAGGCATTATTAGAATACACTTAGTGCAGGAAATACATAAATTAAAACAGAAAGTAACAATTAAATCAGTTCTTAGTTATTAAAGCTTAGACTCCACTACAGCTTCTGCTCAAATGACATTATGTATGTGTCACCACCAACAGAACTCAGGTTTGTTATTTATTTTGGTTACAATTTCTAAGTGCAGTGTGTTGAAGAAGGAATACTATTTCCTTTAGAGCAATAAGAAGGGTGTACTCCAAAAATAGAAAGCTACACTGCACAAAATCAGGACTACTCTCTTTGGTCCATGTTGAATGTCCAAATCTGGTTACATTATTGGTTTCTTTAAAAAACTGTCTACAGCAAACTTCAAATTATATCATTAGTCATGGTACACCAATTACTTTCGTAAACTCAGAGTTACCCATGAAATGAAAGACAATTATTTGGAAGAATTTGTTCCTGCAATATAGCTGGGGTTCTTCAGTCAGAACAAATTCTGTTTTTTATCATACTGATTAATTGGAAGTGTGTAAAACATTAAAGATTTAACAGCAGCAGCTTTTAACAAAGCAGAAGCTTCTTCACATTAGATAGTATATTTGGAATTCCCCCCTCCTCCAAAGATTAAGTTACATTGATGTATTATTGGTTCTTTACTGGAAATTAATCATTAACAAGGCACAGAATGTGCCTGGTGATACAATGGAGAGACAGGCAGAGCTATTTGAAGACAGCACTAAAAGATCCTGTGTGGACATCTGCACAACACTGTATTGTCCAAAGGGAAGCAGAGTACCCATCAGTGCCATCCACACACAAGAAATCTTTGTAGCCAAGTAGCAAGAGAGAAGAAACTTATCTGAAGTTATATCCTTTTTTGTGGAGGTTTGTTCAATTGTTAGGAAAAGAACACACCCAAAACCATCACTCATACATACATATATGTACACACACATACATAAATATGCATACCGTGAGCCTAGACTCGAGCACCTTATGTTTAACAATGCTGTTCCTAAGGATATGGAATGAAATTTCAAAGTTTCACAGACGTAAGGTCACTTAATCACACTTCCCTTTCGCTGATGGAGTTGTTGTGCAGTAAGTTCATGCCATGATCAAAGAGTACTTCATAAACAAACTGTTTGCCCTCATATATCCCTCACAAGAAATAGTTAAAAACAATTTTCTATTAAATACTTAACTTTTTCCCTGTTAAGCCACTTAGGCATCACAGAACCTGCCTATTCATTGCTGCCAAGCAGTAAAGCTATGTAAAGCAGAAGCAACTAAGTACCTAACAACATTTCAAAAGTGATGACAATGATCTGTGCAATGGAAGTTATTTGGAGGAAGGTAACTTCACATGTGCAAAGATGGCTCCTTGTCAAAGGAGGAAAGTTACAATGGCAACAATTTCATTGGCACTGCAATCAAAATGAACTTAATCAACAGAAGTTTGGTATATGCATTTCATCACTTAGCAGTAGTCAGTGCTAGCATAATAGCCTCGTACAATAAAGAATTGAGATGCTCAAGGAAATCTGGAAGCTGGGAAGGAGTTTAAGAGTGAGGTAAAGTTGTGAGATAATCTAAATTACTGAATACAGTGCTTCATGAAACAGTTGGGTTTGATCCAGACAAGGATTTCCAGGTTGTGAAAACAAAAGCGTTTTAATGTCTGTTAAGACCTATTCAAATAACCAAATTAATTACAAATACCAAAAATAGAACAAGAATGAAGATATGGTAATTTTTTTATTTAAATCCTCTCCCCTAAAAATATATGTAACAAGGCACATTAGGAGAAATATCTTCAATTATTTTATTATCCAATTTGACTTAAATACCTGAAGCCAGTTTTCTCATAATTTAAGACAATGGGGAGAAGTATAAATTGCCTTTTACAGATGTAATTTCATTATCTACTAAAGTGCAACAATTGTTATGCCAAAAAGGATAGCAGAAAGTAAAAAAAACCTGCAAGACAAAAAATCCATACCATGAAAAGTTGAAAACATTCAAAGTATTAACAATATAGCTATTCTGACACATTAAAGCAATTCAAAGCAAAAATATAACACACTGAAAAGGCTTATAAACCTATATTTTACATTGTTCCCTGCCCGTATACTTTGTACATTTAAAAAAAATATTTAAATACATTTAAAGAAAAAAATATTTGCATCTTTACCATTTAAAAAAAAAAACAATCAGTTTCTAGTGTAAAATAAAGGCAGACAGGTCAATTCATTGTAACAGTTTGAAGCACTAAGCAAAACAGCTGAATTGTGAGTTTTATTTTGACCATATTCTTTTATCTGTGCAGAAGGTGACTGTTTCAGCAATCCTGGTAGTCTTTGACATCTTAACAGCAAAACCTTTGAGCTATTTACTCTCCCTGTCAGCATTATAAGCTGGCTACTGAAAATCATCCAGTTGAGGAAAAATGTGAAAAATTCCTTATTCCTCACACAGAACTTTGTGCCCTTTAATTTTTACATTTCATAAATAATTACTAAATTAGACTTAAAATTTCTATTTACTCCAAAACATCCACTTTTAAGACATTTAAGACATGCACAATACTACTGCCCCTTTCAAACTAGAAAAGCACAAACTCTACTGAAAGCTAAGTATTTGAAAGTTCCAGGTATCTTAATCTTTCCAAAGATACAAAGTGTTCAGAAACAAGGTAGTAAATACATTGACGCTGCCCCAGTTCCAAACTTTTGGAGTACAGTAGCTATTTTGTTAAACTCAACAGTTTTGTTCAGCAGAAAACCAGTATGTAATTGTTTTACCCCTTTCCATTTTCCTCATAGGTGTATTCTCTTAAAGTCTGTTTTATTTGTGTGTTCTTTAAAGAATATATGTAGGGTTAAGAGTTTTATCAGTACTTAAATCAATATAGGGAGCAAATTTGCAACAAGTAGTCATTCTGAGGTTTTCAGAAGGGCTGGTAACCATCTGTATGTTTAAGACAAAGTAATTTCAAGGAAAGCATCAATTTAAGATTTGTTTGTGCATACACTATAGATTATCCTAAGTAACCCTCAAAGTCTCCTTAAACTACTGATTTCTCACAAGCTAAAACCGTGAAGAAATGATGTGCTGAGCTTCAGAAAACTGCCACGAGCCATTTTACCCAGAGTGCTCATTACATCTGGGTTGCTAAAGCTGTGATCCTTAAACCCCCATCAACATTCATCTATACTTCAAGAGAGACCCAACAGTTGTTTTGGGTGCTGAAGAAGAATATTCAGCATTCAAAGAAATTCTGCTAATACAAGAGTCCTGTCTTGCCATTTTACCTGAATTTGAGTACACACAACATTCTACTATAATCACAGTTTCAAAGTTTACCCAGCCAACCCATAGGACTTAAACTCCAAGTTTGGCACGTTCAGCAATTTTCAGGAGCATCCCTTTACTTTATGACAACACTGGTAAGAACAACGATCCCATCACCAAGCGTTAACCTTCCTGGCAGCTGTTCAAGGTGCTTCATCTCCACTCCGCACAGATGGATTGCCCCTGGCCTGTGACTGAGGCACGTAAGGCGCAGTGCAGAAGTACAACAGTTCAGACACTAGAGGACAGCCTGTTCATTTGACTGAACCTCTAGATTTGTAGTGCAGGTTCCACATAGTCTCCTTTCTCTTGCACTGGAATTCAAGTTTGTAAGCTGATGAATCCACTTTCAGAAAGCTTCTCTTCAGCTTAAACTAGGTGACGTTTTTTTCTCCCTTCTACATAAGTCTCAAAGCGTTGCAAGAATTCTTGAAAATGAGATAATTAACGTCAGTACTGTCTGTCCAACACCGAAGACAAGAGCTTCTAAGGGAGCCATATTCTTTCCTGCTACCCTGTAAATTCCAGCTACTGCAGCACCTAAGAATCACAAGAAAAACAATGATCAAATCACAGAAAAAGCCAAGGTTGAAATACATGACAAGTTATTTACTGTGTCTACGCATCAGCTATTTATAGAGCATTACCAAGCACTGTATTACTTCACAGCACTATAGAATTATGAGTTTTGCTTGTATTTTCCTAGTTATGCAAGTTCTTCAGGAATGACTTTTCCCAACTGAATGACTAACTTTTCCAAGATTCAATTTTCTTAAAGCAAACCAATCTCACCATTTCCCTCCAGACATCTTCAAGTCTTTTTTTTTTTTTTACATTTTTACCTTCTCATTTGAAAAGGTAGCAAAAAACCTCCTCTAAAACTTGAGCTGAGTCCAAAGTGTGGTTTAACAGTTCTCGTATAGGCAGGGAGAAACAACCGTAAAACTACTAGTGTCTACAAAATAGCTGTAAACACACATCTATCAGCTCCGTTTAATATATCAGCTGAATAACCTCATCGTGTGGTGTCAGCTTTGACTTAAAACTCCTAAGTTGTTAACAACTGCTTAGCAAATCAAGCAAAACATGAAAAATATCAAAGTATTGCATTGCTATTCATGAATGTGTATGAAAAGCTACCACATTTTAAATGATAGGCACGAGTTTCGCACTGTCACTAACAGGAATTGTCTGCTGATGTGATCAAAAAACCATTAGTAAAACGGAAATACAGCAAGTCCCAACAGATTTGCTGAAAGTACAGTCTATATCCAAATCACCTGACAACTTAAAAGTAACACCTCATTTTTATAAAAATTTCAGGAAGAGTAGCATTCACTAATAATTGTGACCATAACCACATTTACGAACTATAAATCAACCTGTTAGGTGAGTAAGTTTTGGGTTTTGTTTGTTTGTTTTTATTGTTGCTTTTTAAAAAAATATTCTTTAAAGTATATTTTGGCAGAAATATCTCACCAGAAGGCCAGCATTATGACATTTCCCTCAGTTACCTTGCGTAAGCTTTTCTATTTGTTCCTTGACTGTCTGCTGTCAAAATATAAAAGAGGTCCTTCAGACTGAGCCCAGTATTGACATTCAAGTTATTTTGGTGAATGAACTCAGTGAATTCAAATCAGACAAATTGAGATACCAGAATTTGATGCTATTAGGTAATCAATAACAAATTTTTGGCTTCTTGAGAAAACACTGAGATATTCTGGAAAACATCAATAATAAAAGCATTAGAATTTGGTAGCCTGATAATTATGTATTTCTACTCGAATAACAGTGTGCAATACAGCCTGTAATACATAACCCAGCACAACTGGCATAGGGCCAAAGCATACAATAGGCTGCCAGCAAGGGAATTGAGAATGTCACCAAAAAGGAGAGTGCTTGGGGAAAGGAGGAAGAACAGACCATTCTGGATTAAATCCTTGCCTCAAACTGCCTGACATTTATCTGTTCTTGATTTCGGGTGGGGGTTGGTGGGGCTTTTTTCCTGCTTTTCTATATGCTGGTTAAAAGATCCCAGAGGGCTCGAAAGTTTGAAAGATCCACTTGAGCAAAATTAGACTTTTATTACTTTATAATCTATTCTGCATTCATTCACCTACACAAACGATGCAGAGGACTGAAAATAGAAGTGAGTTTACCATTTCAATTTCTGAAACACCAGACCAGGCATATCTGAATGACTAAATACTTGAACTTGCATCCTAGTTTGCAGCACAATAGCTATTAAAATCCTCCCTTTAATGTTTTGTCAGCATAATTTGCCTTCAGAAGCACCTCAGACAGTTTCTTTTGGTACAAAACAACGTAGTGCAGTCCAGAAACAAAACCACCTGAAAGTAAGAGTATTTGGCAAACAAAGTGGCAATGCTCAGTGCAAAACCTTTGGGAACAGCAAAACAAGTCTACAGGCTAAGCTTGGAAAAATTCTTTGGTGAATTTACACAAAAACAGTACTGCTTACATGTTAAGTGTTTTGACCTGTAAAATCAGATGCCAGATATACAACTGTGTTGCTCCTCTTTTTATGCATAGATAAAAGGCACAGAGTACTTTCATTTGAGAAACACTGAACCACAGAATACTGTAAAGGCCTCTGCTTGACTATTCCAGCATGACATTTCTTATCTTCTGTTCTGCAGAAATGCTCGTGCACAACTGACCTTGTAACAGGGCCATTGCCATTTTAACCATGGGACAAAAATCAGCATAACATTTAATTAAGGCACCCAGCTGGTTCCACCTTAGCAAAAAAAAAAAAGCTAGCGTTATACTGAACTATATTGTTAAATGACAGAAATTCTATGCTGAGAAATATACAGCAACTAAAACAACTTTTGAGGAAAGTCTTAATGAAACTTAATGAAAACTGCACTTTTACCTAACCTTGAAAACCAACAGGCAATAAGGACTTTTCAGCAGCAATAAATAATCTGTCACAAATCCTCCATGGATGTGTCCAAAGCTGAAGTGATACCACTATTTTGATAATCACCAGAAAAACAGGAATGGAAGGCAGTGAAGCTCGTCTACATTAAGAGGTTGCTAGATTTATAGCTCCTTATGCTGAAAGGCCTTTCAAGTTACACTGTCTTGTCAACAACACTGAAGATCTTTAGGCAGAAACTACTGCTCAGGTTAACACAGACCCTGTTCAATCCATTGATTTTAATGTAGAGAACTCCTTACCGGCATTGTTTCAGACAAAAAAGCACAAGCTTCTTCCCTATAGAAATAATATTCACTATTTCTTTTACACCCCCAAAACAGAAAACTCACCATGCTCCTATTTGCTTGGGAAAGCTACTGTATTCTCTTTATAAGTTAAGTAAGTGTAGCTGGATATGACAATGCCAAAAACTGAATAAAAATGTCCTACTGATCTTATGGGACATGTTTCAGTATTGACATGGATAATGGAATTTCTTAGGAAAGATGGAAAAAACCCCATTATCTGACACCAAAACCTCTGGATGAAAACTACTAAGCAGCATTTCCTTAAAACATTCTTGGCAACATCACTTGTGTGCCATACCTGGCCAAGTGCAACCCTCCTGCACTTCACTGCACAAAGTACTCCTGCTTTCTGCAGCGCTGTGACGATGAGTACAGCCTTCGACTACAGCTCTGTGAACCTTTCAGCATGCTGCTCTAACAGGAACATAGCATTTCATCTGTGGATACAATGCCGAGAAATAACACGTGTCCAAAATGTATCTTCAGTGGTAGGCGGCAGAATAACATCATGAGAAACCAACAGATGCCTTTGCCAACCGGCATTTTACCTAGAACAGAACAGTTCTGGTGTGGTTTTTTTTTTTCTTTAAAAAAATAAGAACAATGAGTCCAATGGCATTCCTCCCTTTCCTCCGTACTCCAAATAAAGCAGAAAATAAACTTATGGCCAAGCCAAGACTGGAAAGTTCTTTCAAATTCATGAACCGAGTGTAACTTCTCGAAACAAACAAGAAAATTAATTTTCTTAGCTGTAAATCACTACAGTGCACCTTCATTTCTTGTAAAAGGGCAACATCCTACCCAGCTGCAATATAAAAGCTTCCAGCAGGCCCAAGGAAACTAGCAGGAAGTCAGCCTTCCAACCAATGGAATCTGGTCCTCATTTTCACATGAAACTCATGGCTTTAAGGATACTAAGAGGCAATCTTGATCACAAACATTTGACAAAAGAGTCTGCAACAAGTATGGTAGGACAGGACTGGTCTTCCTGATCCTCAAAATATATTACCTGCTCAGCATACTCCTTTTGAACAGCTTGATACCCAGTGTTTCCAAAAAGAAAGAGTAGGATTTCTGCACTCCTCTGACAATTTGTAGTATTTTATCTTTGCATAATAAAAGAGCAACTCAGCTGTCACTAACATTAAGACAGCTATATATCTAAGACAAAATCCTTAACAATTAACAAATCACAAAAAAGAGGGTTTTTTTCTTTTTAAAAGTTAGACATAAAATAAGAAAGAAAAAAAAGACAGACTTACTGGTTATCATTGCTCCAGTTATAGAACCCAGAAATCCAATGCTGACCACAATGACAGAGATCAGCCTCCCCTGCCTATGCCTCTGCAGCATCACAAACATTAATACTCCCACAGCACCATGGACAAAGAGAGAGGAGAAGAGAGCCCAGAGGAAAACCCAGTACCACATCTCTGAAAGAAAGCAGTCAAATAAAGGGTTAATATTTCCAAAACAATAACTTTATAAGTAAGAAACTTCAAAACAGTGCATGCAATCAACAGTGAGAGAAAAGTAATACTGATTTCCATCTTGAAAAGAATCAATGTGACACCACCAGCATATGCTCAAGACGCTTTCCCCCTTGTAGCAGCCTACCATAAAGGAATAACCTATTATGATCAGAAACTTATCAAAAGGATTCTGGCACAATTCTTGATTCAGATGTATTATTAGAAGAAGTCCATCATACTTTTAGTGGTTTCTTTAGATAACATTAATTGGAATTTCTTATTAAGGATAATAACTGCTCCAGAATGAAATATTATCTGAAACAAAGACTGAACCAGAAAAAAAGTCAGCAATTGTGGTTTTGGTGGGGTGGTTTGTTGTGGTTTGCTATTGTTGTTTTGTTTGGTTAGGTTTTTGCTTTTGGGGTTTCTTTGTTTGGTTGTTTTTGTGGGTTTGTTTTGTTTTGGGGTTTTTTTAGCAAGAAGAGACAGCATCAGGCAACATCAAATAAGAAAACTGTGATTAAAGAATTCAGTTTAGCTACCCAGGAGGTGTAAGACTGTGTTCTATCTAATTAGCTCCAAAGGCAAAAATAAAACCACTACAATTTTAACAACAAGTTTTAACATGTCTAACTCCTTGCTTCTTATTGCTTAGCACAGAACTTCACAGAGACAGGTAGTCACTATCATTTAGATTCTTAGGATCTCTTGTCCTTGCTTAGTAACGTGTGGAGTACAGACATTTCTCTGAAGAATGACACGCATAATTATTACCTTCAAAGAAAACAACAGGAACCATCAGTGAAACTACAAAAGCATTTAAAAGCGTTTCTCATTTGGTAGTACTTTTCTAAAAACATTTACTATAACTCAAAAGTGTGAGGAAATGCAACAAAAGGGAAGGGGTTTTTGTTTGTTTGTTTTCCTAAGTCAACTACAATGGGGATAAATCATCACAAAATTCAGCAAATTGAGGCATGTTTTCCTGATGCGCATAATCCCATTAAACTGTCATTAATTCAGTTTTTGCTGCAGTTCCCAAAAAAAAAAACCAAAAACCAACCAACCAAACAAAAAAAACCCACACACCCCAAACTGAAACAAACCCATACAAAAAACCACAAACCAACTTCCTTACAACAGCAAGATACTTATTTATGAGGTGAACCTGTACTATTGCAGCTTGACACACAGTCAATTTGAGCAGAAATAGGGCCCAATTAGCTAACTTACAAATACTTAGCAGCTCAAATAAAATATACTGTGAAAAGATGCTGGAAAAGAATAGTTACCGGACAATAACCACAGTCCTTTGAGTCCAGTGTCAATACTGTATGTATACCCATAGCACAAATACAGTTTAAGCTTTTTCATTTAGCAGTACTTAGAGCAGACACAACCCTTCCTCCTTCATACAGACATAAGACTAAACTCTGTCATAGGACTTACAATTCCCCTAAATCATGGTAACCAAAAGGCTCTCAAGAGAGCAGCGAGGAAGGTGGGTGGCAAATCTACATTCAGTTAAGATTAACAGCTGTAGTTGAAGATGTAGCTTCTCCTTCTGAGTGTCTGGATATATGCCTACGTATATTGAGGGAGGCTGCAAGCAGCACCCCTGAGATCCTCCATCCCTCCACCCCTCGCCCCAAGTTGGGTCTCAAGTCTTTGCAAAAGGATAACGACCACAGTACCATTCTACTAAATCATTCTCAGAAGCTACTGAGGCAGAACAGTGGCAAGAGTGCCAAGTATTCCCTCTACAAATACCTGACAAACCCCCGCGCTAACATTAAGAAAGATTGACTGATTGCTGGTCTAATCTGCCATGGTCGTGGGAGAAGAACCTCTCCTGCAGTGCTAACAGGCCTTGTCTCTTACCAGCACAGTTTGGGTGTTAACCACTTTTTGTTTGGTCTTATACTTCCAGTAGAAGAAAATAAGCAAGGAGATCAACCAAAGGATCTATCAATACAGAACCTGGCAGCCCTGCTAGACCCACAGTTTGACCATAGATAAATAAGCCTTAGGAGATTGGGAAATAAGTTCCCTGCAAACATAAATCACATACAACTTTGGGCAGGAAAACCCTGTCAGGAAGGAACACTAATTCTAGCATACATCAGAAGAGGTACCACGGAAGACCCTTTCACTGCAAAACGTCACAAAAACAGATTCTTAGCAGCTCAAAACACTATTCTATCAAAAATGATAAAAACTAAGCTCCTCTCCCAGGAGGGATCATTTTCTTGAGAACCAAGCAGACTGTTAGCAGACACTTAAACTTTAGGGGTATGGACTGAGCAGACTATAGTTAACCAATAGACCGAATAGGTCCTCTCATCTAACTGCTTTAGCAACACTGGCACTGAACACACCCACAAGGTCTGTGTTCTGCTTTACCATATGAATAACCATGAAGCACAAAAGTTAAAGAAAATCATTCTAATAGAGTAATTAAGAATGTATCTAGGAGGCAAGAGCACAATTTTCATACCACTCTGATTATACCGATAGGCAAAACAAAAAGTAAGAGAGGCCTGGACCATCAGGACAGAGTCCTGATGGTGTTGACCCAAACTTTCATTTCTCTTGACAAAGATGGATGCAAGTGATGAAACATCAAGTACCAAAAAAGTGAGGGTCTCTTGCAACATTACTAAGGATAACCCCAGTGACAGACTCTGAGAATGCGTACTTCAAACCTGCAGTTGAAGAAAATCCTTTGTTCTTATGTAAAGCTACATGACAACGGCAGGCTTCCAAGACTGCCAAACACTCCGTAACTATGCCAATGGTGCATTGATTGGTATTATCCCATCATCTCTTCCGCAGTCTAAAAATAAACTTCTGGGAAGTTATCCATGCTGTTGTGGATACTGAATTCAGGCAGATATCAACTGACTTCATAAAACTGCATCAGGCTGAGACAAACTTGTCCCCGTTTAACATAAAGCCCAAGAACAGAAGACTCTCTTATTTCAGGTGAGAGGGGACCAGTGATTACAGCAGCCTACTCAGCAGCCAGCTACTCTGAAGTGAACAGCCATCAGGTAGATACACTCTGGGGTGGAGAAGCAAAGCCCTTGGTATTGTCTCTCTGCAAATGTATCTGGGGGACAGTCCCAGGACACTGAAAACTGCACTTTCAGTCACTCTCTCCTAAAATGCCATTGCAACTGAAAAGCTTGAAACTGGGCCAAGAAAGTCTGTTGGAATCTGACTCTCATTAGACACTCCCATTCCCTGTAGTTTCCACAGGGTTTGATGACCCTGCATCACCTTTTAGGAAATCTGTGTTTGTGGTAATCTGTTAACATTCACCAGGACAAAAAGGTAATTGATTTCCAGTCTTAGGAAGACCTATTAGGATGACCGTACTTATAGAAGAAAAGGAAAGATTATGGGAAGGCTAACTGCTCTCCTGTAACTAAGAAACCAAAAATATTTACAGACCCTTGCACAACAAAATAGCTGCATAGTGAGCAATTATCTTGGGTCTTATTTACATTCCAAATAAGGATCAAGGAAAATTAGCATCACCCCTCACTTTATATTTAGGGCAGGAGATATGAGAATAGAACCAGCCCCAAATGTCCTGTTGGATAAAGGAATAGAAACTTGAATGCTTTGGTACACAATTGCTTCTCCTACTCCTTAAAAGCAACATGCATATTGTATGCATCCAATAGGAAATTAGAAAACATCCAGATATATTCCTTGTTCCAAATAAATGCTACAGCTGCATTTGAAGAAACCAGTTATAAACCATCACTTTACAGGGGCTTAGGTTTCCAAGTCAACAGCATTGTAAAGTCACTGACACAAGAAATACAGGTAGTTACACCTATCCCCAATAATCCAGTACCTTCTTATTATAAATTATTCATAATAGCTTATAATTTTGTCAAACTGATTGTAGATGCTAAAACCTGTAGGTGTTTGCTTCAGAATAGCTGGAGGGGAAGGAGCACCTTCATGTCCAGACCAAGATAAGAGGGAGGAAGGACCACAAATTTACTTGGGAAGGAGAAAGGAGGGTTAAGGACATAGGCCAGTGACACTCCAGTAGGCAGAAGGCCGGCAGCAGGGTGAGGGGCACAGTGAGCAGTTGAGGACTGGTTAACTGTCTCTACCCTGTAAGTAGCAAATGACTTAAGAGATCATCTTCTACCTGGAGTTGCTTTTTATTTGGGTAACTTCATCAAGTACATATGCTCTAGATTATCAAGCACAGTTCTGCCACTTTGTCTTGTGGCTGGAACTCTCACAGCATCTCCCCTCAAAATACCTCTAATTTCCTAGAGATGTTATTTGGGTTTTTTTGTTTGGTTGGGGTTTTTTTATTATTATTTCTAAATGGTTGATATTAGCAAAGAATAGACAATAATTTAGATTGTTGCATCCTAATATGAAATAAAAAGGAATAATCAAGCTGCTCAACAAATATTCTGGGACCATAGGTTACCTAATTGTCACACAACAGTAGAATTTTAAAATCTGATATTAAAGAAATCGAGAACTTGATCACACAAAGCTTTTTAATCACTGATTTAGATGATATCTCTCTTTTGCACAGTTGGCTTTTCTACTGGGGGACTCAATAAAACACAGCAACGTGTTTCCCATAAAACTTACACAGCATATGAGATTGGAGCTATTTATAGTCACAATTTATGAACCTTTCAGTGATCTTTGTCATATTAAAGTAACCGTTAAAAATCCTGAAAAATCTGTAATTCAGAGAATCGTATCAATTGACTATTTCACACAAGTTTTTCCTGTTCTTTTCCTACAGGCTACACATTTAGTAAGAGGCTGCGTATTTATTAGAAATTCTCCTGAATATAAAGATTTCTTTAGATTCCCGAGTAGGCATCATCCACTGTTAAGTCACCACTTCACTCATTAGAACACCACTTCGGTCCTAGAAGCTGTAATAGGGCAAGTCTCTTGAGCACCTTACATAGGAAAGGCAGGAAGAGTCATCCTTTCTTACCTACCCCTTTTAAGCCTGGTAGTTTAACACTCAATCATTTACTTCTGATCATTAATTAGGCCAGTAATGAAGACAACCGAGTAAGCTGTTTAACATGCATGGACAGGGTAAGGAGGGCAACCAACCCTTTAAGGAAACTGGAAGAGGCTTCAGGCTCCACAAACCTAAAGGACAACTTAGTCATTGAAGGCAAAGAAATTAATGCACAAGAATTTCCGAGCGGAAGAGTTTGAGGTTCACTAAAATGCAGCCATCATCTAACTCCAGAATCATGATGAGATGTAACCCTCAGGAAAAAAGTGTGCTAGAGTAACAAAGAAGGAAGCAAAGAATGGTTTGAACATAAGGCAGATGCCACCAGAAAACAGAGAAACAGTGTGGACCTCTGGATACAAACTATCAAGACTTTACTTGCTCAGAAATAACTCGGCAGCTGAAAGATTTACAATACCTAGAAGAAGGAAGTGAGACTGAAGGGTCTTTAGAACATGCTGGTACAAAAACTATTTATGTCCTATATATTAATTAATATTTTAGGAGATATAAACTTACCTCTATGATCATTGTTGCTACATCAATAATAAAGCACACTGTCAGAAAACCTCAGTCTCTGCGTAGCTATACTAATTAGCTGGTTCTTTTGATGATGAGCTGCACTTACGGAGGACTTTGCTAGCATGGTAGTAACGATTTAGCCTTATCTGACAGAGAGCTCCAAATACTAACCTACCCTCAGTTTATTTAGTCATGTCCTCATAGGGCTACCCTAAAGAGCTACGAAGACTTTAGAAAAACCTCCCAGCTTCCTTTGCTTGACCCTAAGAAAGTTTCAGAGTTGACTTTCAGTGTGGTACCCCAATTACTTTAAGTAGCCAAAACACAACTTCATCGTATGAAAACTCTATAGTTGCCAAAGGAATGCACTGACAGGGAACTAGGAAAGATCTGGCACATACTAGCTTACAAGTATAGGGACATCCAATCCATCACGTAGAAGCCACAGCTTTTCTACTGACAGCTGAGATCTGGTTTTTAAGGTTTATTTAAAATTCTTAGCACTTAACCGCTGTCTTAAGTCTTGTTTCAGTTTATGTTCCTTTCCACTGGTTTTACTTGGGTGGGGATTTTTTTTTTTTTTCCTACCAAAGCTTAAAGGCTCAAATAACTTGTAATTCACGCCCTATGACTCCAGTTTTAGAGTACTTAATTTCATTATTTATACATATTACAGATACATATCGTACATACATTATTCTCAAGTACTACATACGCATTATACGTATACTGGTGTAGGCACACACAACCTTCAAGATTAGACGAGATTAAAAAGTTGTTAAATCATGCTACATTTCAGAATAACATTTGTATCACTTCCATCTTATCAAAACTTGAACTATATCAGCAGCTTTATCTTGGGCAAATTAAAAAAAAGCAAAGTCAGCACACAAAGTATATAAATGCTAACATTTTCAAGTATTATCTATATATGAACAGGCTGTCCTACTGCCACTGAGCTTCAGTAAACACTGAGCACTTCCTTAGCCGTTCATCTCCAGCAGGCTTCCGCTAGTTCTTAGCTTGTTTTGCAAGATGAATAATGATTGCCTATAACATTTCATAAATCAAGACTAATTACTCCAAAAGAAAGTATCTCTCGAGATTCTAATCTGTGTGCCCAGCCTACCACTATTAGCTACAGAGCTAAGTCAAGCAGTAAGTATCCATGCTGTGAATACAGAAATACAAATTTAAGTCAACAAGGTAACACGTGTTGAATTTGAATTAAGAAACTGTGTAATGTTATATTCCTTCAGGTTTACAAACTCAAAGCACTCAGATTAACAAATGTCAGCATATTGTACCTGCAAATGTAACTCAGCTCTTTACGTATTACAGTATTTTCTTCATCAGTGGGTCCTTGATTATTGTATTAACTGGTATTCTCGAAGTTAATGGGGACTACAGAGTCAAGTTGCTGTTGGGAGATGCTACCATTTTTGCTGCACTAATTGGAAAAAAAGCACTTGCTGAAAAGTGCTGTAATTTAGGATTTGAGACTCGTCCTCTCAGGTTACAGGGTAGGGGACAAAGACATAATCCAGACAATCAGGGACTTATGATTACAGGATAAAGCTTAGGAAAAAATATAACAGACAAGGACTATCTTCTAGGCAACACCCATAATCTCTTATAGATATTAACTTGCAGCAAATTCAGGAGTTATTATTGTCCAGCACTTTGAAATAAAAGTCTATCATTTAAAAGTGTAAAAATGCTGTGGAGTCTTGACCTCATCACTTAGGACACTGGGGGTTGGAGGGAGGTGAAGGAAGATGACTCTGACTTTACAAGTCATAGGATACAACACAAGTTTGTGTTTTGGGGTGTTTTTTCTCGTTGCTGTTGGTTGGGTTTTGTTGTAAACTCCTCTTCATGCAGTGGCACAGAGAAGGTGACGTTCTCCCCCTACCTCCTCAGTGACTTATACAGAACTCATTCAGATCAGAAGCTTACACCTTTGAAACATGCAGTAACTAGCATAAACACCACATTTATACTGGTTATGGGATGAGTAGAAACACTGCATATTGTGGAGGCAGCCTTTAAACATAAACATTTATTTTAACACGCACTCAAGCTGGGATGTTTTTTTCAATTCAAACTCAGCTGTTACCTGACTCGTTCTACTAAACCCTGACCACTAACTTTAATACACAACTGGTCCATAAAAAGGGGCTGTTATTGGGATTTGCTGGTGGAGGTAAAACAGGGCAAGGTAAAAGCCTCCTCTCCCATGGTTACTAGACCCCTGCATCCACCATTTACAGTAACACTCCTCTTTCTCCCAAGTGAGGGCAGAAAGATGTGAAACAGTACATCATGTTGGTAGGCCAAGGCTCAGCTACGAAAAACACTGCTTGCCGCTTTGACTGACACAGAGTGTGACGTGCATGTGTCAGCAGTGAAATTGTTCGTGATCTCATGGGTATTTTGGACCGTATGTGAAAGATGTGACTTTTTTTTTTTTAAATTGAACCTGAAACAGATATAGGGTCTAAAAATAATTATTTGACTTTTCATTAAGGGGGAAAAACAACCCCAAATTTAAACTGTTAATGGTTTAAGCACTTCCTGATTTAGGCTGGAGTTCATATCAGGTCCCTGTTGAAAGTTTTAGAAATTTAATACATTTTTTAAGGAGGATATGAGTTTCATGATAAAACTTTACAACTTCATACAAAGATAATGAACACTGTTTACCTAAAGAAGATAAATTTTTACTTGTGAGACTTAAAAGCCAAGTCCAGACAACAACTTAAAGTCCAAACACACATACAAAGCAGTCTTAAAGAATATTCATGGAATACTGTATAGTTATTGATTTCTTTTCCTGGTTCTCTGAAGCAGTTCCTCCTTATGCCTGACAGATGTGCAGAAGGGAATGAATTAAGTTGTCAACAAGATAACTCGTTCACACACCAATTTTCTTAGCATGGAAAAAACAGGACTTCTGGTTTTGAACAAGGTTTACTTCTACATCTGGACAGGTTTACGTACATTTAGTAAAAGCTATTAATGAATATCAATTACTATGTTAAAAACAATATCCTAAGATATAATCAGTAACAGTATCTTCTGTAGAAGATTTTAAATCCAGTGAAAGTTATTAACTGCTGACAGTCCTTAAGAATGTTCAGCACAACAGGTTAAGGCTGTAAGGACAACCTGCATTTAAGCACCGATTCAGAAACTGTAGTGCAGCTGCAACTGACACTGACGTTCACCAACAGTACTATGACAGATAATTATTTTCTAAATTCTTTCAGTTAAAAAGAAAAAACACTCCATATTAAAAACACCTTATGCAACCCCATATTATGTTGCAAAAGCACTGAGAAACAAACTGTTTTGCTTACTTAACACTGAATTTCATAGAAACGCCCATGTTGCATAATGCTCTAATAAGAAAAACTTTATAGAGGATGTCTGGCACAAAGAAAAGCTAAATACGTCATTAACTTTTTCCTTTAACAGTACAGTTTGTGTTTTCCTAATAGGTATGCAGAAGTAACTACTCAGAAAGTGAGTTGTATCAGTGCGTCACCACACTAATACCTGGAAAATTTAATTATCGGAAATGCATCTTAAAAAGTTCATAGATCAAATTAAAAAGAATAAAAATATGTATAACCTTTTTATTACATTGAAGTGTCCTGGAAGTTAAAAGAACAAGATAGCAAGGCCCAAGATGATCAGTTTCTGTTTGCTACAGCTTCAACTTTATCTGCACCTCTATTTTCATGATACTTTTTCCACCTTAAATCAATAGATTATCTTTAAAATTATCTATCGTAAGTATAAAGGGGGATAGAGATGGCATAAGACTTTCATAAATACTAGAAACATATTGCCTTTACTCAACATCTTCCACTAGTCTGTCACCGCCTCATACACCCCAACACAGAGCAGAAAGAATTTACTCAGTAACATCTCTGCTAATGACATCAAATCCATCCTTATTCAGAGCTAGGAGATGATGCTTTTATTTACACCTGGACAGAATAGGAAATCAGAAGATACACCTCTCCACTGCATTCTTTGGGTCTCACAGTAGTCCACACCCATTTTTCAGCATCAAACGGAGCAGACACAAAAGACTTCTTCCAAAGCTAGCTAAAGCTTCCCTCTCCTAACAGAGGGGGAACACCTGAGTACTTCGGTTCCCAGAACTTTTTCAGAACAGCTCAGTCTGTAAGAACGCCTGATGCTTAAGATTATGTCCATTTGCCGGCAAACATCTGCCACCCCATTAACTCTGACATCTCTCATTGTCCAGGGGTACACTGGCGGTTGCTATTCCAACTTACAGACACACAAAGTGAGCCAACACGTGAGCATCCTCCGCTCCTTCACTCACGCGGCCGTAGCACATCTCGGGGGCGCGCACCAGTCCTCCCGACACCTAACGCACAGGTCCCCCTCCCCGGACGTACCAAAAAAAACCAAGCTCCCCCCCGGCGCATAGACACGTTAGTGCACGCTCACACACGAGGATGCACACACACACGCGGACCCACGCACGCCAACACCAGCCCTCCCTACGTGTAACCCGCGGGGCGGCCGCCCCCAGCCCCACGCACCGGTCCTGCACCCA
>NW_010255881.1:0-19736 GCF_000690775.1 Eurypyga helias
TTGATCCCCTCATCCAGGTTATTGATAAGAATATTAAACAGAACTGACCCCAAATCTGAGCCCTGGGGAGCCCTACTTTTGACCAGTCTCCAACTGGATTTAACTCCATTCACCACAACTGTTTGGGCCAGGCCAGCCAGCCAGTTTTTTACCAAGGGGAGAGTATCATAGAATCATAGAATGGTTTGGGTTGGAAGGGACCTTAAAGACCATCTAGTTCCAACCCCCCTGCCATGGGCAGGGAAACCCTCCACTAGACCAGGTTGCTCAGAGCCTCATCCAGCCTGGCCTTGAAGACGGCCAGGGATGGGGCATCAACCACTTCTCTGGGAGTACACCCATCCAAGCCATGAGCAGCCAGTTTCTCCAGGAGAATGCTGTGGGAAACAGTGTCAAAGGCTTTACTAAAGTCTAGGTTAACAACATCCACAGCCTTTCTCTCCTCCACTAAGCAGGTCACCTCATCATTGGAAGAGATCAGGTTCTTCAGGCAGGAGCTGCCTTTCACAAACCCATGCTGACAAACCCAGATCATCTGGTTGTCCTGTACGTGCCACGTGATGGCACTCAAGATGATCTGCTCCGTAACCTTCCCCAGCACTGAGGTCAGACTGACAGGTCTGTAGTTCCCCCGATCCTCCTTCCAGCCCTTCTTGTAGATGGTCATCATATTTGCCAACCTCCAGTCAACTGGGTCCTCACCGGTTAGCCAGGACTGCTGACAGATGATGGAAAGCAGCTTGTCGAGCACTTCTACCAGCTCCCTCAGCACCCTTGGGTGGATCCCATCTGGCCCCATGGACCTGTGTGTGTGTGAGTGGTGCAGCAGGTGGCTAACCATTTCCCCTTGGATTATGGGGGCTTCAATCTGCTCCCTGTCACTATTTACCATCACAGAGGGCTGGGTACCTGGAGAACAACCAGTCTTACTATTAAAGACTGAGGCAAAGAAGACATTAAGTACCTCAACCTCTTCCTCATCCTTTCTCACTGTTTCCCCCCACATCCAATAAAGGATGGAGGTTCTCCTTAGCCCTCCTTTTGTTGCTAACGTATTTATAGAAACATTTTTATTGTCTTTTACAGCTGTAGCCACGTTAAGTTTTAGTTGGCCTTTGACCCTTCTAATTTTCTCCCGGCAAAGCTCACGACATCCTTGTCGTCTTCCTAAGTTGCTTGGCCCTTCTTTCAGAGCTCATAAAATCTCTTCGTTTTCCTGAGTTACAGCCAAAACTTTCTGTTCAGCCAGGCCTGTCTTCTTCCCCACCAGCTCCTCTTCCAGCACATGGGGACGGCCTGCTCCTGCGTATTTAAGGTTTCCTTCTTGAAGAACATCCAGCCTTCCTGGACTCCTTTACCTTTCAGGACTGCCTCCCAAGGGCCTCTGTATGCCAGGCTTCTAAAGAGGCCAAAGTCAGCTCTCTGGAAGTCCAAGACAGTAGTTCTGCTGACCCCCTCCTTACTTCTCTGAGCATTGAAAACTCATTTCATGATCATTATGCCATGAAGAGAAAAAGGGAAGGCTCCCTGATCCATCACATGCTCTCTTCAGAAACAGCCAAATGCTGCTAAATGCAGCACTGAGCAATGATCAGATCAGCCTTGAAGAGGGAGTCAAAAAGACAGACATGGATACACACTCATTCTGAGTGCTGTCAGAATCACCAGGCATGTCCAAGACACAGAAAGGAAATGAACTAGTATATCCCCAAAAGTGTTGAATAATTCCCAGATTTTCATTTTTTTTAATATTTAAAATATCTGTATATTTTGAATTGTAAATTCAAAGAATTTTTACTATTTCCAGAGCAAGGCATACCATACGTATAACAATAGCAGTAAGAATATGCAACAGAAGCATCTGAGGACCCAAGAAAGATCATATTCATATAGTACTGTGATATTTATGGATGAAAAGCACTGTTCAAGTATTCTCACAACATTTTACAGAGTTTATCAGATCCACAAAGCAAACTTGCAGGAAAGAAATGCTCATTTGTCACATGCAGTAATGAGTCCTACGGTTTGTGGGAACTCTCAGAATGACGGTTTCATGCAAGATGCAATTCTCACCAACTTCACCAATTAAAACTAGAGAAAAGGAAAAAGTAAATGCATTTTGAATCTCTTTTCTCCAATAGCCTGTGGGACCCTCCTACATACAGAAGACCACACTGGAGGAAGTAAGCAGGCACTATCTCACGCTGACACCCCAAAAAAATGTTTTAAGTCTTAACTTTTTTCTGCACTTTGCCCACAGAAGAGAAGACGTAAGGTGAAATTGCTGTTACTTGGAAATTGGCTTTTGTAATTTTTACCCTAGAAACCTTGTCCTAAAGGCCCTGACTCTATTTTTTAAAACATAAGGGGTATGAAATTCCTCTATTACTTTTCTGGTGTTTAATACTTGGTAAGATTTACTAAATTTTCATCAACGTTTGCTCAAAATTAAACCTAAATGACAGAAAAAATAAAAAGATGGCTTTGCTGGACCCTTGGTTTATACTGCCATGTCACACGAAAAGCAACAAGAAGCCTCCATCATCACAACCTGGGACAGATTTGTCTACCCGCACAGCATGAGCAGGCTGGAGGAGATAACAGCAGCAGCAGCATAGGTGAAAAGGCCAATACAAATGGCCAGTTCTCCACCAGCTGACAGCCCAGAACACATTTATCTTTTTAGTAAACTGAACCAAGATGCAAAAGGGAAGTAGGTGCTAGAAAAAAACTGCAAGGAAGTAGGAAAAGACAGAAAAAAAGGATGCTTTTTTCTGCATTTAAATGTTCTCTTCATTTTTTATATAACCAAAAAAAAAAAAAACCCACTAGCCAATACCATTTTAAAGGTAGGCTGATAATAGCTTGGATATGTTTTACCCACAATTAATGCAAGTATGCTAAACATCCGGAGCTAGATAACTAAATATTAAAAAAAAAGAAATAACACACATTTCATGTGAAGTTAGGAGATCAAAGCTGTAGAAAAGTCATAAAAAGGAGGAAGGATGGCTGAAGATAGAAAGGGAAATTCAACATGCTTTAGGTACTAGTATTGCCTTGCCTGTAGCTCTTTAATGTCATTCTACTACGGTAAACCAGGCCCACGTGGTTTAGCTTACCCTATCTATCTCCATCTCTCGAAAGACTGGGGCAAAGCATGCATATAATAATTTGTGTGTATATGCACACGGTTCTCAGTGTTGTGCATCTTGTTTTCCTCCTGTCAGCAGCTTATCAAGTAGCTCAACTGAAAAGAGATGCACGAGTTTTTGGCTGGAGAGTTAACATAAGGAGTTAGGATTATTTGTGTGGTAGGTTAACAAAGTTTCCAGAGAAGAATACAGAGTGTACATTTGCTTCCAAAGAAAAAGAGAAATTAATAAAAATAAAAGCATTCTGATGACACCTGGTGGCCACTGCACACAGAGAAGCAATTGCCTTTCATCTGAGAAAAGCAGATCAAGCAGAAACGTGTTACATGTTTCTTTGGGAAGCATATCTACAGTAATGACAGCTGATACTATTGTCAATTAGAATATGTACTCATTGGGACATATATGTTTACATATCTGTACCTATTTGTGTTATCGGTATTAACACACATAGGCATACTCAACAAGCTCAACTATTGGCTTATTATATAAAGTCAAAACCTGGTTTTCTGTACAATAAAATAGACATCAGCATGCTGGAAGTATTTCAGCCCAATCCTGTAAGACATATGAAACCTAGACTTTTCAGTTTTTGTTTTCCACATTGGTTGCTTAAATAAGTCAGAGGGCGATGGGGAAAAGCAGGGTGGAAGCAGGGGGCTGCCTCGCACTGGGGTGTATTTGGAAGGTCCCTGTGCTATAAACGATGCCCCAAATCCCTGCCCCAACACGTTAGTCCCCCAGCATGCTTCGGCAAAGTGTAAGCGGCAGCCTTCATGTCTTTGTAGCACTGAATGCCTAACAAAAAGAAATTAATAACCATCATTAGAAATTAATATAAGAAGGTGATAGCTGTACACAGCTCGCAGCTACAGAGGGGATAAACCCTTCACGTGCATGGGACAAGCCGCATGTCGAAGCACACCTTCTTAACAGTTTCTTGCCATACATGCAAGAAATCACAACAGTGCTGCCATCTCCTCCGCAACACACAGGGCATTTTTTTCCCCAGTACCCTTAGACGATCATCACTAAGACTTAAAACTGTGCATAGGTGTGCAAAGCTTGGCTTCCTCCATAATAACTATTACCTGCTTTCAGGTGAACAAACCTCTGCTTCAGCTGAAGTCGGTGAACGACTTTTAAAGTTACATACTTTTGCACCCTGAACAGTTCAGAGGCTTACCACTGAATTTTATTCTGAGTTCCGTCACTGTCCATGTCAAGATGGAAATCAGTACAAGACGGCAGTGGGAGGCGTCCACGTGTGACTGTGGCACCATGAGTCCAAGCACTGGCAATATGAGAATAGGCTGGTTTTACTTTGGACAGAGTTAATTTTCTTCACAGTAGCTAGTATGAGGCTCAAAAAACTTTGTTACTTCTGTGGTGCCTGTGATACCAGTCAAGAGCTGCTACTACGGCACGACGTGGAGCCTCTTTCCTTCCCCATCCCCAAGCACTTCACCAGAGCTAAGCCCTGTGTTACAAAAGGTGCCTTCCCTCCGGCAGGTGACGGAAGAGAGGCTGAAAGCTGAGCAGGCTCCCACTTGTCACCAGCAAAACAGGCTCTTGGTCAGTGGACAGAGCAGAGGTGCATGAGGGAGGAGGTGGTGTGATACCACTGGCAGAGAAGGGCTGGGGGATGCCTCAGCAGCATCCATCTTGGACCACGGCCTGGAGAGGGAAATGACATCTCCCCAGGACGGGTTCTAGCCAGCCAGAACTAAAGATGGGAAGGAACTGAGGAGAAGGGACGGCGTCTTGCCAACACCACCATCACCTACAAAACCCCCGTTTACCTCTTGCCCAAAGCATTCACAGTACTGATACTTTGGGAACAGCTACCACGAAGGTTTGGAATGCCACTGCTTATCAACAGCACCCATTTCCCCAAGTGTATTTGTTTCAATGCAACAAATTTGGTGCCTACCTAAATCAGTTCCTGAAATTCAGCTGTCTTCCAGACCCAGCAGCATGCCTAACCACGTGCACGGTGTCAGCAGGATTCCTCCTAGGCTTGACGTTGGGCACCTGCTCCAGTGCATCCCCGAACAGGAACTCACCTGGCAATTAGAATTTTCATTTCTCCTAGAGAATGGCACATGCAGTGCCACGTCAGAAACGGCTGCGCCAGAGACCTGGCCGCTTCCCTAATACCTACGGAAATTATGCAGCTGCATTCCGTTATCTGTAAGAAGTGCACCTTGCTTACTAGTTTTCTGTTAGCTGGTTATCCAGTGTGCAAAACCCTCTCATTGTCACGAAGCACAGCATATAACAGCTACACAAGACTGCAGTGCAAGCCCTTCCGTTGCTGGTTTATCACAACCCCAAACCTCTGGTTGGCACTCACACTATCAAACAGGGAAATATCAGCGATGGAACCCAAGGTGAGGGGGCTCTCCTCCTCCCCCCGGAGCCCGCCAGCCACACAGCCACTGCCAACCTGGCCGTCAGCTGGCGTGATCAGCGTGGCACCGCAGCCCTCCTCCTCCACAGACTGGGAAGATGTGCCAGTCAACTCGGTGGCCTCGTCCGTTGCCTCCTGCTCCTCAAATCCCTCCTAGGCAGGAAGCATAGTGCGCTGCCGGACCCTTCCTGGGCACAACTCCGGCGTCGCAGGAGGTCGCAACAGGACCACATGGTGCTTCCCTGGCCAACTTCCCTCAGGAGCTGGGTCAGGACTGCAGCTTGTGCGTGTGACCTCTGTATTTCCTCAATACATCACTCTCTCAGGAACACGTTAGGAGTGTGTTACTGCTAAAAATACTACTAATTCCCTGAAAAGCACCGAGTTAAAATCAATCCCACAAACTTTCCTGAGATCAATAGGCTTTAATGAACACAGAAAACATACTCTGTGGCAACCACCAGCAAGTACCCGAAGACCGAGCTTGAGGAAGAAATTACACCTGCTCCAATGCTTTCCTGGGAGAAAAAATTGACATATTACTAAGTAGGCTATCGCTCAGCTCAAACAGCCCCAGGATCTGAGGGACCACAAGCTCACCCTTATGGGCGACCTGCATGTGATTTATCACGGCGGAGCGCAGCCAGGACACAAAGTCAGTTTTCCCCACCACAGAGAGGGCAGCGGTAGATCCAGCCCATTCCTCTGATGGAGCAATGCAGGTGTGGAAAGGGGATGCGAGCCAAACGGGCTGCTGCCTACAGTGGTAAAAAGAATATTTAGTCCTGTGTTTCAGTCATCAAGTCATTTTCCTGGTATTTGTCCTGGGAAAACACTTTTAACCAGTGCTACAGGACTTTTTCCCTAGCTGTAATCATCAATGGAAAAGAGACAGCAGTCTAAAATCAAACCTTCCACACAACGGGAGCAAAAGTGTTGGTTTAGGTCTTTTATAGCAAAACCTAATATTAAAGTGTGCTGTTCCATCTTGTATTTTCCAGAAGACTCAAGCATAACATCCTATTTTTCCAAGCACTATGATTCCAATTTTCACTTTCCTATAAATTCCATAAATATTTGATAATCAAATGCAACTTCTGTTTGGTCAGCTCTGCAGCCTTCCTCATTCTAAAGCACCAAATTCTTTTGCTTTTTACATGAAGCAGGAAAGGAATTCACTTCTAACAGTGCCCACATAATTCCATTTTACAACTTAAAATAGCATTTTGTTGCATAGGCACCATTCTTCCAGAATCCAATATCTGATATTAGTTCTCCAGAATCTAATACCTGATATTATTTCTATAAACAAAACAATACAGAAGATTTTACTGGCTAAACCCCTGTAACAACACAAATCACGGAAACATAAATATGCAGAGGTTCTTATTACAACCATTATACTTTTCTCATCAAACTCATTCTGCATTATTGTGCTAAGGAGATCTAAGTATTTTTAACTGTATGTATGATGGAAAAAATAAATACCCCTTTAATAGTTATGAATTCCTCACAAAATTCCCCCCCTCCTTCCCACGCATACACTTGGACTGCCAACTGCTTAGCAGGCATCCTATTGTCACTGCCTGTGTTTTGCACTCTGACTTCAGTACCTACAAACATCTAAATCCAACTGAAGTCACTGGGAATAGGGCACTTGAAAGCCAAGATATTTCTTTAGGTGCTTAAAAAGGATTTGGAAACTAATGTCAGACATCCAGATTTCACCATTTTATCCCCAAAATTTGTTATTCAGAATCAAACAAAATTACATAAACCCAAATTTTTTTTTTTAATTATTATTTTGAAAACTCAACCATTAAGAATGCTTAGCAGCATTATTAATTCCTCTTCCAGAATGCTTCAAAAGAAAAATTAAGTTATATTAGACTATTTTTAATAACTTGTAGATTTTAAAAGTGCCCAATTATAAATTAAAAAAGGACTACAGAATAAAGGTAGCAAATGCACACATTCAATGCTATTAAAAGGCAGACACATGAGATCTCATGTATCTTGTGCCATTTGTAAAAAGGTTGTTTTATTATCAGTGTAACTAATCACAATGAAGCCATCTCTTACAACCAAGACATTATAATGAATTTTCTTTACAGCTACAGAGAAATGGGATTTGCTGTTCCATATCAAACTAGAACAGGCTGTATAAATTCTTCTTCATATTTATTGTTAAATGTAATTTTTATCTATAAAATCAGCCATGAAATATTAAAATCTGAAACAACAGAATTTATATCCTTTACTTAATTTAGTTTAAACGGTCTATTCACTAAAGAGAGGGAAAAAAGGTTACATATGTATTATAGAGCGCCCTCCCCTCTCCCCCCTAAGTGTTTCCATTATAAACCTCCTAGGTTTTTGGAATTTATAACTTGGCTGTAAAAATTTACTTCATACTTAGAGTTGGTACAGTTTTCCTTTTACAAATTAAAAAAAAAAAAACCCACCCTGTTTCCCTGGAGGGAGGCAAGAAAGGAAGTGAGAGAAGAGACAGAGAAAAGCAATCAGACTAAAAACCTGAATGCTTAGACACTTAAATCAGTAAATAAGGGCCATCTGCTCTAATGCAGACCCATCTTCCACCCCGAGGAATCAGCGGGAGATGGTCAGCTGGTGGCTGCTGCTGACCTGGGCCAGGTTCAGGCTGGCAGACTTGGGGGGAAAACCTCCCTGTCCTACTTCTATCTCCCGGAGTCACCTGTACAACTGGGAATTGGACACACTGAAAATGAGCAAGAACAGCAAGAAGCATTAAAATCATCTACGTCAGAGAAAAGACAAAACACCACAAATTAGCACATCTAAAAATGAACAACAGACAGAATAGCATGTAAAAAAAGGCTTCTCCCAATTAAAAGACTTAAGACTTGAGATTTCAGGAACAGGAGATTGGACTACCTATAGTGCAACGAAAACTGCAACAGAAAGATAAAGGCAGCCCAAAAACATCAGAGGTTCATGGCAGCCAAAGGATTAAAGGGTATACAAAGGGCTTTATTTAATACATCATGGAAAATTCATACGCAAGAAGGTAGATTCCAAAATGAAGCATGAAATAAGGTAACAAGAGAGAAGCAACCTATGACCTTAAGGTGTAGGCTACAACCTAGGCTATTCTCTACTACCAATACCTTATTTTCTGCTTTCTCCTAGAGCACAACAAAAACCACAAAAGCAAAATGTACCTTCTTCATAGGAGGAGGCAAACCACCTGAAAGGCGGTTGTGGAGAGGTGGGTGTTGGTCTCTTCTCCCAGTCGACAAGTGATAGGACAAGAGGAAATAGCCTCAAGTTGTGCCAGGGGAGGTTTAGGTTGGATATTAGGAAAAATTTCTTCACTGAAAGGGCTGGCAGGCTTTGGAACGGGCTGCCCAGGGAGGTGGTTAAGTCACCATCCCTGGGGGTATTTAAGAGAGGTGTAGATGTGGTGCTGAAATACATGGTTTAGTGGTGGTATTGACAGTGTTAGGTTAATGGTTGAACTTGATGATCTTAAAGGACTTTTCCAACCTAAAGGTTCTATGATTCATTTTCAGAGTCCCCCTTTCACAGTCTGAAAGGAATAGAGCTGGTGAGGTGGTCAAGCTGGTCGGAGCAGCAAGCAAGCTACAGCTGGGAGCTGCCTGCGGTCACTCTCTCAGGGGTGCAAGGGAAGATGGCAAAGACCTGAAGTCCAGAGATGCTCATGGCTGCCCCAGGTGATGCTGCACTCCTTCCTTTAGAGGAAACCAAGGCCGTTGGTTCAAACACAGCCCATATTTAGTCTGTGACTAACGTTATTCTTCAGAAAAGCCTCTGTCTTAGCAATTCTTTAACTACATCCACTAGACCAATTTACATAGTTTGCATCCCATCCCGAACAACTCAAACGAGTAATGTTTACAAATTCATTGGTTATTCAGATGTGGAGATGGTTATGGTTAAAATAAAACAGCCTTCACATGAAGATCCTTTGCTGAACTAAATTAATCTGGTACACAGACATCAGATGATATTTCCAAAATGTATAAACAAAAAAATTAGGTAGAAAGGTATTACCTACACACCCTCCTGCCACTCAAAAAATGTACATGAGCAAAATTATCTACAAAGTGAAAATTTTAAGGATCTAGTAGACATTGATATCATAGTTATTTTGATATCACAATTTGATTTGCCATAGAGATGAATAGGGAGGAGCAAGAGAAAGAATGAGAAAGTTGGTGCTCTGTGCCAAACCTATCTTTAAAGCAACCAGACTCAACAGCACAGGCTGTAATTGTAAGATCAGTTACCAGTTTATGGAGTTTATGCCAGATCCCCAAAAGGAAAAAGAGGAAGGAAAATGGAAGGCTAAACCAGGTGACAAGGATGGTCTAAGGGTTCAAGTGGCCCTAGGGAACAAAAATCTGCATGTGATTCCAAAATTTCAAAAGTCAAAAATTACCGAAGCCTGTATCCACCAGGGACGTCAGGCACTACTGTACTGCTCAGTGCCAAGCCTTATAATGTCGGGGCGGAAAGCGAGATCTGAACTTGAGTTAGATACTGGCATCTCACACACAATACACAGAGAGAAGGAAAAAATCAGCCCCCCGTGCTCAACCCATGGTGGATGGCCCCCTCCCTGCGAGCTCAAATCCTGAACCCAGAAAAGGAGAGCTGTTGTGCCTAGCAACCTGGACAAAAGGAAGAAAACATTAGCTCTGCTGAGCTACTACTGCACTGTTTACCTTTTGTGCACCTGCGGCATGCCAGCTGTCCCATCATCCTGAAGCAGGCGCCTAAGCAAAGAGCCTCCTCCAAACCTATGGGAGCTGCTCAACAATGTGATGCCCCCTACTTCTGAAAACTTGCTTCAAGCCTGCACATCTCATGCAGGGATTAGTAAATTTTCATGATGATTCAGTAAAATCCACATTCGCTCTAAGAGTACTCTTATTTTTTATGGTAAAAAGTGCATAGACACCAAGGTTTTCTATTAGAATTCATTATATTTATTTATGGTAAAAATGTGTTCATTACAAAGCAAGTATTGACCAAACAGAAGCAAACACATCCTCTTGTTCTACCCTTCCGCTCTTACTTGGTGGAAAGACAAAAATATATTAGGAGCACTTCGTAGAACTGTTCAAACAAGTAAGTATCTAAAAGAAAAACCTCAAAAATACTGCATGTGAAGTACTAGAATTTGGGGGAGCACTAGTCTTGAAAACGTTCCCTTATTTGGAATGGCTGGCACAACTATTATCTATACATTCTTACACTGCTTTATCCAGCCAGCTGCCTAAATCATTAAAAACATATAGGACTGAGCTTCAGTTTGACCTGCAGTGACTCCGATATGTAGTCTCAAAATTAACACGAGCACTGAATGCTACTAATCTTCAACTTGTAATAACTGATCAAAGAATACTGCCCTGTAATTCACTACAAGCTAAAATCATAGTGCTGAACTGTGCATTTTCAAACAAGTGCTTTATAGCTCTAGATTTAAAATGCAAAGTTTCCATTATATTTAATATTTAAAATGCATGCTGTGTTATGGTTACATTTGGTGACTGGATTAGTAGTACCCCAACTGAGTTAAACAATGCCTTTTTCCTATTAGAGTTCGTATTACCATATTATCTATTTGTTTAAGAACAGGAAGAAAAAAAAGCACAGCAAGGAAGAAGGAATAAAACAGAAATATGAATATCAAGCATACTGAAAGACAGTGAGGACCAAGACAGCAAGAAGACCTGGTATCAGCAAAATCCATGCTAACTGAAAGCGTAAAAGCTGACATGCCTGTGCATTTAAGGTATAAAACTTTTTTTAAGAAAAAGGATATTCTCCTTTTGTCAATAAGGGTTCTCACTCAAAAGTAAAAGGTTTAAAGCTCGCAGCCTCTACAAATTTAGGGAATACAGACATCACTGTCAAAGAGCGGACTCTCTCAGGCTGTCAACTTCTTAATCAGGGTCTGACTTCACTGGAAAGTGTGAAATTATGTAATTATTTATGCTTGGCAGTTCTGATGGTTTAGACAATTCCAGCACTATGAACATCTTTTACAAAGCAAAATTCCTACTGCAATTTTATTCTAGGGAATATACCACTCTCTGCACTTTCTACGTGGTTTATTAAAACAACATTTAAATATTATATGTGAATTATTTCTCCTCTCTTAAAACAGATACCATTGAGCTTAGAAACACAATTTACAAGGATGAAAAATAATTTTAAAATAAAACCAAAATAAAACCATGGCCACAGTGATATCAACTGAAGGTTTCTCAGCACTGTCAGTTAGATGAGGTGTCACCCAAAACTCTGTAATTAAAAGTCTAATGACCTTTGAGTATTTTTTTATAAATAAAATAATTTTTGACCCCATGAAAAGACACACTCCTTACATATCTGTATTTCCATAAAACATTTCAATATAAATGTCGGAGATTAACTTTGGTTTGATTTAAAGTATATTTAATTACCTTTGTATCAGCAGTGCACTTGAAGACAGGACTGTGCGCCTGAAAGCTTACCTACTTCTCCATCTACAACAGTCGGTGTAAGGTATTACCTCTGCCTGTATACCGCCTCCTTAGAAATCTACCCCGACAGGGTATTTACCTTTTGCAGCCAAAATACAAAGGTACCCATTCTCTGGCCAAAAAAAACCCCAAAAACCTTTATGCGACACTGTACCCCAAAATGCACTGTATTGATACCAGCAGGGTCTAAAATCAGGATGATGTGAATAAGGAAAAAGAGCAAGTATCCCCATATGTCAGCCTCCACCTGCAAAGCTCAGCATGTTTTTCACCTGGAAACCAAGTAGCCCAAGAAGAGTTGGGAAAGTGCATTGCCAGCTTCTCACCTGTCTTCTCCAAAAAACTGTCTACTGCACCTAATAACCTTGTACTCAAGGAAGGTTCCTCAGTTTTAAGAGAAGGAGCTCCTTACAACTCGTCCGATGCCTGCTTCAGAGCGGCAGAAGGGACGCCTCCAGCGTCAGACCTGCGTCACCTTGCCCTACAACCTCTTCCTCTCCTTCCTTCCTCAGGCTGCCACCCCGGCTGAAAGCTCCTTGGGCGACAAAAAGCAAATCAGATGGGTAACAAAGCCTACATGCAACCCTCTGCAGGTATCACCAGCGGGACACACTAAGAAGTCAGAGAAAGCACTTGTCAAGAATTTTCAAGCTACCTAGACCTAGAATGGCTCTCAAATTTGTAAGTCTCTAGCTTTGACAGTTAAAGACAAACAAGAAATAACTTAAAAAAAATGTTTCTTCATACCATATATCTCCGAAAGTCCTGGTATGAACAAGTAACAACACTGTATTAAAAAACCTCTGCGTAAAAACCAAGCTCTTTTTTGGGGTAAGATTTGGACAAAAAAGAATCCAATTTTATTTCTTTGGGTTTGTATGCACAAATTATGAGACTGATGAGCTTGCGTCAGGTTCAGATTTTGATCATTTTGACGCAAATTGAAAAAATTCTGTTAAACTAAATGGAAATATTCCGATTTAGAGTCAGGTAAATGACATCAAATTCTAGTCCCAGGTTTTCTTCCCTTCCTGATTGAATTACATTAATGTACACTCAAAACAAAGCAACTACTCCTAGTCCTACTATTTTTTTTCAGCAGAATAACTTAAATGCTAACAAAACACCACGTACACATATGCATGAAGTCATACGGGTTCTGTCGTACGCCTGCCATCCATCTGAAGCCTCACAGTAGTAAGGCTTATAGCAACGTTATAGTATGTGGGCACCAACATATCACCCTAAATGTAGAACAGAAGTGAACCTGCAGCCTGTAAGGACCCATGGGTTACCGGTTTTCTCTAAAATACTTCTTATTAACCTGATACGTATATGAGATATCAAAAAAACACAACACACTCTCTTCTTACATGGAACGCACCAAGAAAAGGCCCAAAAACTAAATACTGCATTTCACGCAGCTAAACGGTTTGACACAGTATTTATTGCCACATTACCCCTAATTAGCAGTTTAAGCTTGTTAACAAGAACAGTTCTTCTCACTGAAGGTAAACAGGAATTATCTTTCCATTGTATAGGTAAAACTTGTAAATAGGACAGCTCATAAATTCTAAGATGAGAGTAACTAGGAAACGATTCATTAAGACTTGGGTTATAAATTCAAAACATGAAGCACAACGTGCTTAAAGAAGAAGGTTTTATTTTAAAAAGCATTCATTAGGCTCTCATCTCCAAGCCTCAGACTTGTAAATAATTTAAAATGAAAATGCGAACAACAGGGAGAAAAAAAACCCAAATGCAATTCAAATCATTCCACTGTTGTACCAATAAAGCTGAAAACAATAGAAATGAAGTTGGCAGATTTTGAAGACAACATCCAGAAAATATTTTTAGGTACTGTATCTCTGAACTTAGATATTATGCTAAGCATGGGATCCAATCCAAAAAAAAATTAGTTCTGACTTCTAACAATTAGGCTGTGCCCAGTAAAGGATACACATGCTAAACTAGTAATTTTTAGTATTCATTGCACTTTATTCTTCAGCTGTCAAAACAAACAAGCTACAGCTTATGGATGCTTTTAGATTTTATATTTTTCCTTTTTGGCTTTTGAGAAATGTATACCCTATTAACAATTTACATGAGACAAGGTGAAAACCCCCTTTCCTTTAAAGAGCAAGATAAATCTAGGTTTGCCTCACATGGGGAGCATGAAAAGAAACAGTCTTTACTTCACCGGCATTGGAAATGGGAAGTGAAGATGACAAAAGTAACAAATCAAACAGAAAACAAAACACAAGGATCACTGCTGTCCTTACTACACATCCAGTGTCACAGATCCAACCTCAGTGCACACCGGCAGAAGGTGTGTTACACAGCAGGGAACTAGGAGAGAGCAAAACTGCCTTCATTATATGATTTCTGGAGTTTGCTATCCTCTTCCCAAGTACCTGGAACAATCCAACTTAAATGTAACACATGATTTCACTTTAACATCCAATGGAAGACAGGCACGCAACAGGCATTTCTTTCTCCCTGTTCACAAACCACATGGGACTGCAAAACACCAAAACTGCCCTATTTCTGCACCATGGTTTTGAGGGAGGAACATGGGCACATAGGCTGGGCATTGCATGAACATCAAGGCGTGCTCCTCAGAAGCCTTGGGCTTGCCGCCCGCGCCCTGCGCACCAGGAAATCTGAGGCCTTGGGCCACGCGGGGCTTGCTACGCAGCTGCAGAGCGCGAGCAGGAAACCCGGCGCTTCCCGGGAGCTCTGGGCGTACCGCAGACCTGCGCCTCGGCTGCAGCATGCACACCTTACAGCCGGCGCGGTGCTTCCTAGAGGCACCAAACCCCCAGACGGCACACAAGCAGTGAGTCTGATGCTTCCTCACGCAAACCAAGACCACTAGGTCACCCCTGCTCACGCTCAGAAGCAGGCGATGCCAACATGCTACGTGCCACTGGTACAAGTAAGTAAGCCTCCTCCTGCAAAGCCATGTCCTGAAACCAGCTCTGGGTGGACTATCTCATACAGTGGTAGCAAACCTGATCTACTAACTTACCAAAAGCAAACTAATCCAGCCACTGACCCACCACATGGAACTGGGTGCGGGCCACAGGCTCTCCTAGAGCAAGCCCAAGCTTGAAAACCTGCCTTAAGAGAGAACTCACACGGACAGAAGCATAAAGCCATACCAGAGCTCCTAAAACCATCCAAATGGCACCAGAACAGTTTGTTTCTGTCTTTGCTTAAATTACAGTTCTTGTCAGGACCTCCACACTTTTCAAATTTCCTCCTGGAATGTTTCCTACAGAAACATCTGTATACTACATAACTGTATGGATTCCATAATAAAAATATCACACAAAACTATGATTTCTGTATAAATTTATGACTTTGTTTTACTATTTGGATGAGTTTTGTTACGCCTTGCAGTGAATTTAAACATTTGTATGTATTTTTGAAATCTTTGCACCTATATTTTGAGAGAGACACTTGAAATACTGAAGATGGGGCTAAGGACGGAAAGAAACTGAGTTTTTAACGGAAATGAAACCAAGAAATACCAGACAGGAAAGCACCTACAGGTATGTTTGCAGCAACACAGCAACCTATAGAGATGAATACATCCTGATCTAGACACTGAAATACCGCCTACCCTAACTACTCTGCATGCCTCCTCCTTGGCCATTACACATGCCACACACAGAGAACAGCTTGTATTTTTAGACTCAGAAGGGCAGAGGCAATTGAAACTTCTGTCTGTACCACTAAGGACCGAAGGAAACTAAGAGCCTTTGCAGCCTCCCAGCCCAGTTACGCATAACCCATAATGTTACAGACCGTAGTTCGGTAGTGGGCCAGACCAGACAGAAACAAGGCCGGCCTGCTGTAGAACAAACAAACAAACAAAACAAGACAGAGCAAAAAATCAGCAGTCAACGACTCTGCTAACGCAGGACTGGAAAGCAGCCATGGGTCATGCAAACAAGCATTTTACTTTTAGAACACCATTGTTGCCTGTTCCTCAATGGCACCTGCGTTATTTCTTTGTAACGAAGTGTGTGAATTGGCTAGCACTTACTGCGATTTTCCTGTTGAGGAAAGAAGGTAACTGGACTTCTTCCTGCTCTAAAACTAAAGATGGCTGCCATTTTGTATGTCTGGGACACAACCTTCTTTCACCTTCACACGCTGAAGAACTGAAATTAAGTAAAACAAGAAGATGTCCATATATGTAACATAAACTCCTGGAATGGGCTATATGCTCTTCTGGAACTATAGACCCTTCACTGGCAGATGGCAGAAACAGGATCACCAGAATTCATAGTTGCAGAGCAGCAAGATGGACGTAGTTCCCGTGTTTTAAACATACAACTTCTTTCTGCAAAGCAGAGTAAGTCTTCAGAATTTCCGCAGGTGAGAAATCAGAGATTACAAGAACAGCGTCTTTACATTTTTTGCTTCTTCCTGATTTTATACACACAGGCTAATAAACACTTTGAGTGTATGCCTTAGCGCAGGCCGAAACGACAAAAGTAAAAGAAGTATACAGTTTGGAAGAAAAGTAGGTATAGGTGAATTTCATTTAAACTTTCACACGCTTCAGTGTAATGCCGTAAGAATGTCCCCTGCACAGGCAGACACACCAAGGATTAAACCACGCTGACGTCATCAGAGAGATGCCACGTGAACTTTGACACCCTGGGCTGGTCAACATTTAAACGGTTTGCAGTGCCACCTTCCGTGCAGCTCTACCCCTAACGCATTCTCTCCAAGACACCCACAGTCAACCCTATGCCTTTTACTAGCACCAACCATCACCAGCGAGGCGTACTGCCCATTCCCTACGTGCATTTGTGTCCACCAAGAACCGCTGTTGGATCCTTCTGCTCATTCCACTCAAGTCGCTTCCCGGGGAGCAGCGCTTCCATGCCAGCACTGCCGCTGGCCAGGCACTGCGTGCCGTGGCACCTCGGGGAGCAGCCGCGGCGTGGCTGTACTGACCAGAGCTAGCAAGGCCTACACAAAACAGTACCTTTCTGCGATGGGAGAATAACCACGAGCATTCCACCTGCTGACTCTGAATCTGTCAGAATGGAAGTACCATTTGAGTTCCACTCCTTATATAATACAGAGCACAGGATAGAGACCACGACGCCCAGTGGCTAGTTCTGTGACCAGCAGAGCACCTATTCTTGCCCCATCACCACAACCCACATAAAAAAAAGTTACTGACAGAATAGCAGTCACTGTATCTATTGAATTGTGTCCCCTTGTCTTCCCCCCTGACCTGCATCTTTGGCGATGTTCTCACTTCAAAAGAACAACCTGTACTCCAGGAGGCCCAGTGCAAAAACAGTAATTTTAACACACACCATAATACTGCAGCATTAGTTCGAACCAATGACTACGCCAGACATATCTTTAACAAATGTCTTTATTTGAGTGATGGATCATCCATCCAATGCAGCCTCTTTGTTTCCCCAAGAAAGAGAGTATTTCAATTCTAAACCATCTTAGGAAATTCAAACGCCAGAGCCTCTCAACAATTCCAGTTTAACCTCATTTCGTATGCCACTCTGTCCGTACATTTTAGCTCACGCACAAAACCCCAAGAATGTATACATTCAGAAGATAAAAAACCAACTAGGCGAAGCAAAGCTATGTTTTTCTTTGTGTTGTAAAGACTAATATAAGAAATGCTGTTCTTAATTACAAAAGCTTGGTTTTAGTGGAGTATTGTGGCTGACATCTGCCTCACACACATTCTTTCTCCAAGTAACGTTTTTCTATAAAAGGAGACAACACAGCTTAAGTTCTAAAAAAGTTCAAAACAAAGAAAATGTTCATGCAAATAAATTAGAAATTTTTGATGTTGTTACTATACAATAGTTCCTACAAAAGAATGATAGTAAAGGAATGGCTCAATGTTTTTAACTCAGGTCGTTTGAATTACATTTCCCAAAATGCTAATAAAACTGACATGTTTGAACATACTGAAAAAGTCACAGTCCATCATCACGCTGTCACATTGGTGCGTTTGACTTTTTTAAAATGTATGGATTATACAATTACTGCCAGGTTCCACATTTTATATATAAAAGCTACAATCTGATTATATGTCTAAGCTGAAATAATTTATGAAATAAGGGGGGAATGACTGTAATGTTACTTCTATGATGAATGTAACTTGCTGTGAATAGTCTAGGAGATTGCAAGAGAGACCAAACTGAAGCCTGTAATTGTCTTCATCTTTCATGAAGAGGTGTGACCTGGGGAAAATACAGATACCAACACCCAAGCTCCAGTCTCAGGCAAACAACTTGATTACTCCTGTTCTGATATAGGAGGAAAAAGAAAATGTATAGTCTTCACAGGCCACACCTTTAGATAATTAAGGTAAGAATCACAGCGAATTACATCCAATGTTTAAATTATATGTTAGTCTATTATTGGTTTGCACTACCAGCGAATCCATCCTGCAGCTAGTACCCTTGTACTTTTGCATACCCATTATTTACTACTCCCTAGGTGGTACCATCATGCTTAAAATGTTACAGATGAACATGAATACGTGACAAACCCAAGGTCTTGCAAGTCTGCATCAGGCCAGCTACACAAAAAGGGTGCAGGAAAAAAAGAATTATAACTATGAGAATTCTGAGATCACAGAATGGTTGGAAGGAACCTTAAAGATCATCCAGTTCCAACCCCCCTGCCATGGGCAGGGACACCTTCCACTAGACCAGGTTGCTCAAAGCCTCATCCAGCCTGGCCTTGAACACTTCCAGGGATGGCGCATCCACAGCTTCTCTGGGAAACCTGTTCCAGTGCCTCACCACCCTCTCCAGGAAAAATTTCAACCCCACATCCAATCTAAACCTACACTCAGTTTAAAACCATTTCCCCTTGAGACTTTCTCCATCTTTCTTATAAGGTTTATTTCAAAGTTCCACAATTGGGTCTCCCTGAAGCCTTCTCCTCTCCAGGCTGAACATCGTCAACAGCTACAGCATACAGCTCAGAAATGCTTTTTTTTTTTCCTTCTCCTTAACTAATACTACATCTAAGATTAACATTGTGGTTCACAGGCCACACGAGTTATTTGAAGGAGCAACAGGAAACCTGTCATAGCAAGTCAAATTAAACAAGACGACAACCCATCTTTCACAGGTCACCTACAAGTTAGTTTTGGTGTAATGACCTTTTCCACTGAAGATGCACACCCCTTTACAAACGTATTGCTACGCTACTTGTGCAAATCCCCACTTTCCTTAGTGCAATCTGGCAGGCCCTCTGAAAGCCCACGAACTCCCTAGGGGCGGGCAAAAGAAGGTCGAAAATCCCAAGACCGTCAGAGTGTAGAAGGTGATCGTGGCTCAGACTGCCCTGTTGGGTGATTTAAGCAGAGGAGAAACGGCTACAGTGATTTTTTTTTTACCGCTTGTACGAACTGCTTACACAGCTCCCGCAGTCTCACGCCTTGGCACTCCCTGCCAACCGCCCAACGGCTCCAGCTCTCCCACGCCTACGCTACAGCCACCTTCGGCAACGGAGGGGGAGAGTAAGAAAAAGTGGGAGGTTGGGCAGCAAAAATCACTCAAGGTAGAGCTGCACCAGGCCAGAAGTCACGGCGCCCGGGCCCCGTCCGGCAGCAGC